>NC_087090.1:13945458-14245686 GCF_963855985.1 Ostrinia nubilalis
TGTCAAAAATCTTTATCTCAGACTGTCCAGCGAGACGTGAAGAAAAAAGCCACGACAGATTCCGTGTGAAGCGATGCGTATGATGCGATATGCATAATATCATATTATTTAACATAATTAATTAGTTGGGCCCTCAACAGACAGATTGACAAAACAAAAAGCAAGGTACTTTACGTCTTCATGGTCGGTATCGACATCTTCATCTGACTAAGCAAACATTAATAATCGGTCGTGACGTGTGATTTCCGTTCGATGGCTAGATACAGCGTGCTCTTAATGGGCAGATGAAATCTGGAATACTTGGTAATTAAACATGCGATGTGTATTTAGTTATTTACTCGCTTTGCAAATGTGTTTTGTGGGTTTAAAATTGTTTTACACTGCCTACATGCGTTGCTAATGATGTTAGTCTCTTTATTTGTATTAGAGCCTTATTTGGTTGTGTCTCATTGAATTTGGATATTTCGAAATTCTAGTATTTGATGGTTGATCATTCGATTCAGTTTTCTGAAGCTTTTCAGCAAGTTACGAAAACTTATAAACTTTTTTAACTAAAGTTTAGTCTACCTACTTATAATTTTAACTCAACAGATCTTTTTATTTACTTGATAAAGCCACCACATTTTTCAGTGTCTCCAAAAGGGAATCAAAAACACCTGAAAGCTTTTTATATTTTTCCACCTAGCGACATCTATATTCGAGACACGTCATTAGAAAAATAGCATGCAAAAGTCACGTTAAAGTAGATGTCAATTGTTACGAGAGATGGCGCTAGTAGCCCTTAAAAGTCATGATGGTGAAATATACTTTTATAATGTATATAGTTGCTTCTTCTAACAATAAAAGTTGTTTTGAAAAACAACTATTTTGTTGCATTTGAATTTTGGTTATTATAAGTTACGTTATTCCAGTACATATTTACTAATAAGTTACATTCTCCATTAAATATCTTAATGAAAACGTTCACCAGTTCATAAATAAAAATGCTCATTTTAATTTTAAAGTCAGACGAAGGATTACATTAAGCCATAAAGCTTTGTTTAATGGTTGGTAATTGGTCGGAATAACATAATTTTTATTGGTATTGTCTCGGCTAGCTAGCAGCGACCATACCTTTGAAACTCGACACAAACTCGCTTGAATATTTACAAACCTACACATTAGTGCTGGCGAAATATCGATAGTTAACACCGAAAACTTTAGCTCTATCTCTCTCTACTCTATCGATCCTATCATCGAAGATCAGATCAAATCTACTTATTCCATCAATAGTTTCGAAATTTCTCGATGATACCTAATTCCTTTCCTGGACTTTTAAGGACCTATACTAGGTACTTGGTCGTGCTTTTAAAAAAACAAGATAATATTTTTTGTTATAATTAATTTTATAAATCTTTCTCGGGCAGAACCTATGGTACTTTGTTCCCCATGCAAGGTTAATAAATAAATAAATCTCAACGCTGCCGTTTTTTGGGCTTTTTGGTCGTAATTATGTGCGTTCGCATCGAAAACCAACCGCAGTTTGTGGTCTGCTGATGGTTTATTGGTCAATTTTATAGGCGTCATAATAATAATGTACTGATCTTTAGCTAGAGATACTCTGTGGCCGTGTTAATCACTGATTTAATGATCATTAGCTGTTAAAATGTGGTGTTGTTTAAAATGGTTTTGTGACCTTTAGTTGACTCATTCATGTTCTGTCTTGTCATCCTAGTTTTAGTAAGTATTATTGTTTATTATTGTTATTTTCGACCACAATATTAGAGAAAGAGTGTTTTTGATTTCACAAGCAATTTTTCAACGTATTCCACTTTGAGCACCCTTTCTTATAGCACCTGGCTTTTTCCATTTATAGCACCTATCGATATTTGGGGCAGGTGCTCTAAGTGGAATTAAATTTATTTTTACGGCGTATTCCACTTAGAGCACCAATTTTTCGAGTCTTCAATAAACCAAACGAGCATTCTTTAGCTAATAATAGCAACAATCAAATTATGCAGATCCTGCTAGACCAAGTGAATCGAGGGAATGACAATTTTATTTACATAAACATATTTATATGTATTTCTTTTTCGCTATAAGACGTCCTGTATATTGCCGATCAAGTCATGACATTTCAAATATTATGAGATGGTCGGCATAGAGGTGAAATTTATTTAGTTACCGCACAGTCCGCTCCCTCAGTTGGGGCGCGCGCGTCGCGCAGGATCATTCACGGTCGCTGCCTTCGGCTTTAGGCTTGATGTACACTAGTTTTTCGACTAATTTAATTTAGTCCATTTAGTAAGTATATTTAGATTTTTGAAACCTTATTTTATCAATCTGACGACAACTGGATAATAATAGTGCCAGATTTTTTACATAAGTACCTACTTACACAGTTGTAGTTTTACTTTTGACATTTTTTAGTCTCCTAAACTGGTAGTTATCACCAGATTTTCTCTACATTTTTTAATATGAAAAGAAAAATAAGAAGCTTTTAATTGCATTAAAATGTGTTTAAGTACTTTTGCAGATTACAAAGAGCAAGGTAGGATTATAATGCTACTGTGTAAAACTTGACGCGCTTAAATCTGTGATTGAAATAATAATATTTGCTGTCTGTGTTTGCCCTAAAACTCCTGCATAGTGAGTATAGTGACACAAGGACAAGGAGACAGGTGGAAATTGACCGTGTGAACATGGCTTTAGTGCTGCAAAAACTCGACCAAGTATGTTGTAGGCATAGCTTTATATTTTTATTGGCAGAAGTGAACGTATTTGCTAAGTTTGCTTTATTCAGATCATAGTATAAAAGTGTACTTAGATCGTTAGAAGTTTCGTTTTTTGTAACTTCCTTAACTAATTGATAATTCAGTGAATATTTTTCTGCAATTGAGCAGCAAGGACCTAATTATCCTCAAAGAATTTTTGAATATTCAATTTAAACAAATCATTACTATTTTAATAATTATTATACATTAAATCATTATTGTTTTAGCATTCTCAGAAAATACAGACTGCGCCACCTATCAGTTCGAGACAATAATACATCGCACCGTGACTCGACGAGATTGCTAGCAACTACAAGTGCTTTTTAATTCATCTCACGAATAAAGATGGCGCTAGATGGAAACTGATAAAGCTTTTCTGCAATAAAGTTTTATTTTATAAACATTCAAATTATAAATGCTGTTATAAATTTTAGGTCTTAGAAAGAAAAAAGCACATGAAATTATTTTTATTATTAAATTAGGCAAAAATATTGCAACACGACAACACATTATTATGTGTTGTAAGCTTCATTGTCTCTAGAAATAAATATTGTCATGACATTTTAATTTTGTTTCATATTTACAACTAAACATACCTTTATTATAAATTCTAAAAAAACTCTAAAAACTCCTTTGTAAAATCTAAAATATTTTCCCACAGTAATTTACATACTTCACATATCACAGCTTATCGACAATCCGCCGCACCTTCCCTTACAAAGGCTACATACATTTATCGCTTACTTGTATCATAGAACAAATAGATAATCTTGCCGGAACTAGAACCTAAATTCCTTAAGTTTTTAACATACAATACTTATTCTTACTGCAGTTTTTGAAATTTAAAATTACTTTTTAGAAAATGTCTCGACATTTAACACTACTGCATAAATGCATAATGATGAATAAATAGTAATATAATATCATACATTATTCTAAAGTAAAATGCATTGTAAATATAAAAAAATACTGAGTAATTTACATTATAACAACCACGAATGTGGCGACCACGGGCCGGAAGACGTAGCGTGGGCAGGCCTTCCACTAGGTGGACCAACGATCTAGTGAAGGTCGCGAGAGGTGCCTGGATGCGAGCGGCGCAGGACCGGTCTTTGTGGAAATCCTTGGGGGAGGCCTTTGTCCAGCAGTGGACGTCTTTCGGTTGAAACGAACGAACGAACCAACGAACCACAAATATAATTTTTAAAATTTTCTGTTTAGTGCAGCTCTACCTATCATAGACGTCACTTACAAGTATAATGATCAAACTCCTCAACACACGTGTCACAATGAACGAAACAACAGTTCACCATTTTACACCTACACCTCGAAGTTATATTTTTCTTCGTTGTAACATAGCCCCTGTTACAGCAAAGCGTTGCACAGTTATGTCTGTCTTTACACACTCTCCCTTTCGTACTCGCACACAAGTTTGGAGATTTCTGCAAATACAACAACTGTTTTCTATCCATGGTCATCTTCTTCCGAACTTTTGGCATGATTGCCCTCTTTGACGTGTAATTCACAATCTTCTTTTTAACAGCATGGTGGTACTGCTTTTTTAGCACACCCATCGCAGAATTGAAAGGGCCAAGCCGCTTCCAGCAAGTCTTCGTTGTACACGAGCCAGAGAACCCGTGACATTTGCACACTTCCCTCATCTGCTCACCGATAGCATCGATACCAACTACAACGTCTTGCTTCAAAATCTCAGCTATCTGATCAGTCCCAGCATGTTTGAAGTCCAAAAAGTTTCTGGTAAGTCTTTGTCCTTGCTTGAAATCATCTCCACAACCGCTATTCTTCCATGTGAAGTTGCCATGCTTACCGAAACTGCCTACGCATGTGCATCGAGTCAAATCACCTGAAGCACATGCCTTTGCCACAGCATGTGTAATAGATGCAGCCATTAAAGCATGCACGAATGCTGTTTCTCTGTATATCCTATCAAAGATCCTTTTCTTAGCGTTCCTATTGAATATAAGTGAGCAGTTCCACCTGTCGTATTGGAAGGTTTCTTCGCAAGCTGCTATCGCTTGTGTTCTAGCGATTTCAAGGACATTGACTAGGCCAGGATTACGCAAGCAAATCTTTGTCTGTCGACGGGAAGATCTTATGGTTTTGCATGCACCGGGATACATGACTTGAGATCTTTTTGTGAATAATTCTTCAACAGTTTTCTGAAGGACTGGTTGTGATCTGTAAACATAAATGCAAAATATTTTTTATGCAAAAGTAGCAGTATCATTTGATCATTGGGACATAAGTACGACCACGCTTGTCAGTACAATTTAAATGGTGAGTTTGGACTCAAATCGTATGCCTAAAGAATCAAAAGAGTAGAGATTTTAAATGATTCTCTAGAAACCATTATTATAATTCAAAAGAACAGAATACTAATTTTAATTTTACTGCGCTGATTACTGTTGGATGAATAGATTTTAAACTATTGTTAATTACCTATCTGAAAAGTTTTGAAGTCAAAAGAAATAAGTTATTATCTAAAACAAAAATTCTTTTCAAACTGGTACGTACTGACTCACCCCTCAACATTTTTGGTGGCTATAATTGACACCGTAGAAAATAGGAGCACGTAAACAACACTACAACTAAACATTTTTTACTAAAACTGTTACAAATCACATAATTACTTCAGATCACTTAACTTTCGCGACTCGAAAGCGGCATAGTTGAATGCAGTTTGAAAATGAGCTCATCGTAAAGACAAAGCCGATAGTTTATCAAAAAGGGCGTGAGCATTCCTAAAATGGTAATAGTAAACTCAGAAATCAATATTCACACAAGATTGTGGTTTTTGAGCAAATGTTGAGTCAAAATTAAGGCAAAACGCGCTGAGTAGACGTGCATTTTGAATTATTTAAAAGCTTTTAAAAAGTAGTGACAATCTAAACGTAACAAGTATAATTTAGCTTATCAAGAGGGGTTAACGGGATAATTAGTCATTTGTATTTGTTGTATTTGAAATGTAAAATACCTATTTGAAAGCAAAATTACATTTAAGTCATTTTGGATACCTCATAAAGTAGGAAATTCTAAAGTTTAATTTCTTACAATTATTTTTAGCAATAGACTCAGTATGAAGCATAGGCAGGATGTAACTAATCGCTCATTGCATAAGTTCGTAAACGGTATTTAGTAAATTAGTGGTTAGTAAGGCTGGGTTGCACCACCTAATTTTGACCGTAACTATAACGATAACTGGTGCTTTTTGTATGGAGTTTGACAGATTTTTAACGTTTGTCAAAGTTAAAGTAAGATGGTGAAACCCAGCCTAAGTGTGAATGACACATTAGTTGAGCGTAACTTATGTCGTAAATATAGTAATTTATGTGCTATTCTGCTAAATAAATGTATACTTATCACTTACCATCAGGTGATCCGTCTGCTCGTTTGCCTCCTGTGACATAAAAAAAAAACTTATTCTGTGTGATGTGTTCTAGTTTGACCTACTGTCTCGAAATAAAATTAGTGTAAGTCCTTGGGTCAGTAGTTCCACTAGTTTTCACTCAAACTCAAGAGACGTCCCTTTAACGCTAAAAGCAGTAATTATGGCCCAACTTCTCCGAAACATTACCTTAGGGAGCCATCTGTTCTTAACATAAACTATACTAAGGCTGAGTTGCACCACCTAACTTTGACCGTAACTATGATGATAACCGGTGTTTTTTTGTATGGAGTTTGACAGATTTTTGACGTTTGTCAAAGTTAAAGTATGATGGTGCAACCCAGCCTAAGTCAAAGGAGTACTCAGTAACGCCACAAGTTCCAGCCGCGTAACCTTGATTTTCCTGTCATTTTGTAATAGAGAAACTAAATAAATTATTAAACTTTTATATCTCCCTTTACACTATCCTTTTGATTATTTTTCCCTGAGTAAGTTTATACCTAAAGTACCTACATAGTTTCAAAAATGTAATTATCTAGTAAGTAAGTGAAATACAGTTATGTTATTGACATTGCCAGTCCTAATAAATTGGAAATGAAGGCGCATATAAAGTCTTTGAAGCAAACAAATATAGCTTATTTTCCTTACTTAATAACGTAGTGATATTAAATGGGATCACTTTATTTATATTTTCGTTGAAAACAAAATAAAAGTGACAAATCGTTAAAAATATATTAATGTAACCTTTCTTGATGTCACCTAAAAATATAACAATTTATTACAATTAATTCTAAGAACTTGTATTAAGCTTTGACACACCCTAACACGCTAATTTGAATCCAGACGTCTAGACAGCCTCTGGGACCGAGTCTTGCTTTTATAAGCTTTCACACGGAGGCTTTTCCTTCAGGACTTCCAGAATACGAGTATTTTTATTGATCAATAAAATTGTCGTTTACGTAAAGTATTGGTTAAGGCTGAGTTGCACCAGCTAAATTTGACCGTAACTTTAACGATAACCGGTGTTTTTTGTATGGAGTTTGACAGATTTTTGTTGTCAAAGTTAAAGTAAGATGGTGCAATCCAGCCTAAGAGTTAAACTGTAATAAATTATTATACCTATGTTCAGATTTGTCAGGATCAGAACTACTTATCTTGTGCTGATCTCATATTATGTAACGACTTATGTACACATTATGGTTAGGTACTAAACTAACTACACGTTATATTAGAAACAAAGCTTTACATGAGCGTAAACCACCAATAAATTGATAACTCATCGATTAGTTGGTCTTGTTTACTAATATTATGAAACCGCCTATGTACAGTCAATAACACATAAGATTTTCGTTTGAAAATAGCATCTGTTACCAAAGTGTTACAGTTTTGAGTTGAATATGCCGTGTGTACAGCCAGCGTCAAAAAAGTTCAACGCGTAAAGACGTGTTGCGAACTTTTTGGCCGTAAGACAAAGGACCCTATTAGGGATGATGACTGGATAATGAAATCGAAATTCTATTTAGTCCGTCAGACAGATAATAAAAAAATATTTGGAGACATATTTTTTAATTTTTTTCATAATCGAAAAGTTACAGTATTCAATTGAGTTGTAATATCGCGTGACGTCACTTTTGAGTAAAAAATCTACTCTATGAAAGAAAATAAAAAATATGAGTCTAGTTAATATTTTCTAATTATCTGTCTGACGGACAAATAATAGAAATTTTGTCATCTAGCTTATTTTATTTATTTTTTAGAGGCAACCAAACTTCTCTGGGAGGTTTATTTCTGCCAATGTCGAGTGAAAAATTATTGACATAGTTATCAATAGAACGTGGGTGTTTCAATTCTATTGATTTTTCATGGATTCCGTGGAGTTAAGTAAGCAGGTTTCCAGACGCCACCGGGTCCAAAGCGGGTTGTTCATACGACAACCCACTCGACACTCGATGCGCGCTCAAATTCGAAGTATTTCAATGTTTTTTATAATTTATCACTTCACTGCACTTTAGAACACAAAATGTCATCTAGCTTATTTGAATAAGATTATGTTGTCAACTTTTTGGCCACTTCAAGTCTCACGAACTATTTGACGCTGACTGTACAATCAATATCACATCAGATTTTGTTGCAAAGAAGTACCTTTTACCACTACGCAAAGTGCTACAGTTTTCAGCTGAAAATGCCGTCTGTACGTGTAACATACACGAACGTGTAAATGTACGTGATACAGCGTGCACGTGCCAATTTGAATCTCATTCAGTGTAATCGGATACAGAGTTGACACATCGATTAGATTTAATCACTCGATGAATCGAGTGTCGTTGGCAATGTTATCGATTCTATGATTTTCCTTCGAATGTTGCTAGTAAATTGTTAGGTGCAAATAAGTTTCTTATTTTAAAAGGAAATGTTATTTAATTGTTTGTCTTTAAACTTTTTAGGCTAGAATCACTGACAAGAAGTTGTTGTACCTACTACTTTTTTAACTATTTTCTACTCAAATAGATTTTTAAAGACAATAATTTAGAGCTGTTGTGTTTTCACTTGAGAGTTATTCCAGTGTAGGTCAAATTCTCCTTTTGTCTAGGAAATTAAAAAGTTCGTGATGCGTAACTTCGATGACATAAGACATAATCAAATTGAAACCTATCTTTAGGAGACTTACGCCCGTATTCACAAACGGTACTTGCTTAAGTAAAGCAGCAAATCGAACGCACAGCGTTGAATAGAGCTTTGTGATTGGTTCATATGTCACCCTATGCGTCCACGAGCACTGTGAGACCTCATAGTAATGTTTGTGAATATGGGCGATAGTCTACTTTATATTATTATCTTCTTGTATCTCTATGTAGTAGATAGGTACTTAGCTCTTCCGTCTGGAACAGACAGAATGTTTCAACCTCCCTTTCATATAATTTTCTATCAAAATTAGTTAAGCAGTTACACGAATAAGGTACATTCACATTATTTATTAATAAGTCTATACTCATATTTACTTAGTTATTAATTCCAGAAACCGAGAAATCCTATTACCTACAAGAAATTGTAATTCGGAAATGAAAAACTTTTCATAACATTTTCTTTGTCGTCTTTTTCCCAACCTGATCATAAAAACTGCTTTGTCGTCTTATAGCTAGGGCTGGATCATAAATAAATTCAATTAATGTTGAAAAAGTACCTTTCATACTCTTTCCTCAGATCTTTATTATACAGGCAAATCAATTGAATTGAGACTCCTTTTTATAGTAAGGTACCGAGGTAGGTACAATATTATTTTCTTAGAACAAAAGCCAGGTTTTCTATTTTGATTGGCTGTAGTGTAGCTCTCCTGAAAGGTAAAAATGTAAAGCGCTTCACGCTTCTCAATCCAAGTGATACTAGTCCAGCTTTGCACCCGACAGCAATATCCGCTAAGAAAAATGAATGCTTTCCACGAGGAAAACGTGATAGTTTATTTCTTGCACACTTGATTTTTATATTTTGAGATACTAGGATTACCTATTAATTATAATACATCTAGCCTACCTTGAAGTTGGAGAGTAAATAATATAATTAGTATTGTGAAAATGGATATTGCCACTGGGTAGTTACACAAAGATAATGTTTCACGTTAGATCCGTACGAGTATTATAAAACAGATAAAATTCGATTCAATTTAGGTAGTTACAGATTCTATCTGGTGAATATTTTGTGATCATTGAAATTGTATTTATCTATGCTCAAAATTTAATCGAGTTTCAAGTTTCGTTCTGTAATAGCTACCGTGTGTAAAGCCTGGTCCGTGAGCACGTAGAATCCCGTCCAATGACCCCAAGCTGCCCATCCTTGTCGTTCGCATGTAATTATGTTGCTGTCGCGCTCGCACACTCACTGCGGGCGCGCGTCGCACAGTCGCGACAGCAATATAATTACGCGCGAGCGATAAGTATGGGTAGCTTGGGGTCATTGGACGGGATTCTACGTGCCCACGGACCAGGCTTTAGAATGAATGACTAACCTTAAACTCTTCTTCTTGAAGCAATGAATTCGGACCTGCCTGTCACTGTCACTCATGCCATCATTTCCTTAAGAACGAGAAGGATGGATAAATCTGAAATAACAAAATAGCGTCAAAGAATAGCCAATATCTGCCGATACAAACATAGCCGTGGACTGATGACCGCCATAGGCTGCGTTTCCATCAGAGATGTTCGAGGGAAATGTGTCGTGTGAGGATGTCTAGATGTGCTGTGAAAATGTGTGGGGGTTTCCACTAAAGCTGTGCGAGGAAAATGTGTGGTGCGAGGATGCGTTGCCTTCTACTTCCAAACTCCGTCTATGGACTTGCTGATACAGTATGCTTAAACCTCGCAACACATTCCTCGCACACATCCCTCGCTTGTTTTGTATGCGCAAAAATATAGCTCCGCTAAGCCGTTTCCACCAAAGCTGTGCTGACTCAGGCGAGGTAAGTAAAGCGATTCTATTGGTTGTTTACAAAGACATCCCTCGCTACGCATCCTCGCACATCTCTGGTGGAAACGCAGCCTTATACGGGCTGTCGCGTCGTGTTTGCTCTGTCCACTCATTCTGTACGGGTGTGGGCTAGGCAAAAGTACGTTAGCAACACATTTCAGGACTATGAATAGGTCAAATCGTTACGTGAATAGAAAACGAAAAAAATAACTTATAGATGTAGTCGAAGTACCTATGCCTAATTTAGATAAAGATTTCTATATGTATCTGGTGGAGACGTTTGTAGAGGGGGAGGGAACACCCTCAAATACTGCGAACTAGTTGTCAAAAACACTTTTAACTTTGAGATTTACATAATTTATAAAATGTCGTATTCGTCGTAAAGTAGACAAGCGCAAGATTTATTTAGGCACCTACTTAACTCTACAAATAACTTCAAAGGTAATGCATGTTTTTGATCAGATAAATAGTTTAATTTAAACATTGTATAAAATAAAATATTGTTAAGCAAATCAATTTTACATAGACCTACATTATAGCTTAATTCATATTCTGAGTAACTGCATAAGTATACCGATTTCGAAATAAATAAAACGAATCCGTTTAATCTAGTAACGCCATGACGTCGCATCGTTCATTGTTTACTGACTCTAAACACAAATGGCCTTAATACAGTGGGTTTAGTCTAGGTTTCTCACCAACTTCCGAGTCCGTTTTACCGAAAACCATTTTACCAACTAACTTCCTGTATTTTTCAACAAATACATAGCTTTATACATTCCAGAACCTTCTAAAAACCCTTAGGTTGTTTTTATTTGAACACAAGACAAAACGTGAATTTGTATGTCCCGAAGATTTTGCGCTCTTGAGTAAGTAGGTAATTATTAGAGATGAAACGGATATCCGGTAACTATCCGGTAGGCCGGATATCCGGCCTATTTTTACTATCCGGCCGGATACCGGATAGTAACTCACTATCCGGCCGGATACCGGATATTAAAAAACTACGACAATTTCTTATAATAAAATGAAATACATTAATCTTTGAAGTAAATATTAATAAAATGGCATATTGTAATAATGACGGCTTTTATTTAAAGTCCAAAATGTTACAAAAAAAACATATTATAAGGCCTTTCATAAAAACTAATTTCTTTTTCTAGGCTATTCACTCTAATGACGAATACATAAATGAATAGTAAATATCTGTTAATGTCGAAATATTGCCAAATAAAACAAGCGATTTTTTTTTTCACTGATGATCTGATGACATGATGCAGTTCAGTCACATTACGCAGCGAGTAAACTACACTGGTCATCACAAAAATCGGCCCACCTACGTTTTACAGGAAAACTCGTTTCTACAGATACAATCATGGTGCCCCAACAATATTGGTGTTATTTGAAAGCCCAATAAATATCCTTAAAGAAAAACACATTTAATTTCCTAATAAACGATTAACATATTATACAATAAATGTGACTTGAAAAACTTGAAAAAAGACCTTACTTTGGGCTCACCTCTGGGATCAATTAGACCAATTTTTATGGTTATAAAACCAAATAATGATCTCACGTGTCCTCTTTAACAGACGGATAGCGATTAATCCCAACTTAACAGTTTTATAGCCATAAAAGTTGGCTCAAGCGTAACTACCTATTTTTTTTAAGAAGTGACTCTGGATTCTTCTACAGACACATTTTTGGGGTAAAAACCTTTCCTTTAATGAAATGAAGCTTAGAACTAGGCTTTTAAATGGTAATATAGTATAGTAATATTGGTGGGAAGTGGGGATGCATATGTTTGAAAGTGCTTGTCGCGGGTGGGTTGATTTTTATGATGACCAGTGTAATTTAATTTTAGCTATTCAATCAAACACTCACGATGGCAACCGAAATCACCCGAATTGATCTGCCCCCTACACAAGCGGCAAAGTCTGACATTCTATTCGGACGGATTCGATTTTCGAAAAGTGTGACTTGTCTAGTCTACTAGACCCACTGATCGCGTTCGAAGCACCTGTGCGGCGCTAAACTCGTCACGACATGCAACAAGACAATGGGCAAACTATCCGGCCGCCGGATATCCGGCTATCCGGCCTAGCAGCTCGCCGGATATCCGGTATCCGGTATCCGGCCAAACAACTATCCGTTTCATCTCTAGTAATTATATCAATAGTATAGGTACCTATACTAACAAAACACATTGAACGTTTTTTATGAGCTATCAATATCAATTGAATGACAATTTATTAATTTTAAAGTTACTAAAGATTTTACTTTACAGCCTACTAACAACTAGGTCGGTTTTTCAGGGAAGAAAGAAAGCAATTGTTTAAATAATTAGTAATTGGTGTCAACTACCCGATCAGAACCAAGATAGAACCCACTGTATTATATTGTACTGTGCTTCACATGTTTGCTCCAATATTTGCTGCTAATATTTGCCCAACAAAGGGTCCTGCGATGTAGTATTGACGAGGGTCTTCCAACGTTTAAGTAAAATAAATAAATAAATAAATCTTTATTAATTTCTTCACAAGTAAGTTTCCAATTACATGTACTAACAATAAAACGCATTTTTTTAAACAATATTACTTATTGTGAAGACTGGTGCTTGATATGGGTTGAGACAACCTGTAATACAAGACACCAGGTCTCCACCTCTTAAACCGAAAATAACACAATAGAAAGAATGCTTCTAAACTAAACTAACATGGCAATACAAGAATTAATGCAATATAAGGTTTATTTTCTTACTGATTATGTTAGAAAAGACATAATTTAAACGTGTGGAGTGTGGTGAGTGAGAGTTGTGTGGTGGGTGGTGTGAGGTGTAAGGTGTAACGTGTGTGATAGTGTGGGAGTGTAGAAGTTTCTTACTTTGTTCGTATTCTTATAGAGTAACGTAAGTTACATGAAACCAAGAATAGATAAAGTCAAGAAGATTAAATAATTAAATTTTATTTTATTTAGGGGCGTAATTTAATTTTATTTTAGGGGCGTGTTTCAGCCTTTGATTTTTACTACAAACTTTTTGACGTCGTTTTAGGATGAACAGGTACTTTTGCAAATCTTCTTTTTGGTAAAATAAAGTATGAAATACCAACGAATTTTGGAAAATGCGAAAGTACTTTTATCCTTCTGACTCTCTGCAACCTTTTCATGCTAAAACCACTGTATAGATTTGAGTTCGTTTGAGACTCAGGAAAAGATATAGGATAGCTTTTATTACAGTTTTTGAAAGAAGGACGCGCGCGTCTCTCTGTCAGACAGAACTGTGGACGCTGCGGGCAGAAAATAAAGGCTTAAAATATATTTTCCCATACCTTTTTATCTCATAACTCACTGGATTTTTGTCTAAGCACAATGAATTTCAAGTATCTTTAACAACAACTTAAGGCAATCTCAGAAGGTAAAAACAGTTATAAAGTACGAACAGTTATAAAAATCCATTGGACTGAACATTATAGTAAAGCTCCAAGCTCTCGCTTCCACAGATCGATATCAGGTGGCTGCTCGCGTAACGAATGCAAATCCACCTGCCATGTGTCGATATTTGCATGCAGGTAGCTTGATATTATAACTTAATAAGGTACGAATTAGGACCATTCTTCTTTGCTGTCTGCAGCAATTTTAATTCTCGAAAAATAAATACATTTTCACACAATGTTCGTATTTTGTATAGTTCGTGTCATCCACGATGACGCGCCCCACCATTCTTCCGAATGTTTGAGTGTTATCGGTACTAGAGATGAAACGGATATCCGGTAACTATCCGGTAGGCCGGATATCCGGCCTAAATTTACTTTCCGGCCGGATACCGGATAGTAACTCACTATCCGGCCGGATACCGGATATTACAAAATTACGATAATTTCCTATTAATAAAATGAAATACATTAATCTTTGAGGTAAATGTCAATAAAATGGCTTATAATAATGACGGCTTTTATTTAAAGTCCAAAAAGTTACAAAAAAGCCATATTAAGGCCTTTCAAAACTAATTTCTTTTTCTGGGCTATTCACTCTAATGACGAACATAATAGTAAATATCTGTTAATGTCGAAATATTGCCAAATTAAATCAGGAGATTTTTTTTTCACTGGATGGTCTGATGACATGATGTAACTAAATTAAATTTTCGCTATTCAATCACATTCACACACTCACGATTGCAACCGAAATTGAATTGATCTGCCCCCTAGACAAGTGGCAAAATCTGACATTCTATTCGGACGGATTCGATTTTCGAACAGTGTGACTAGTCTAGTCTACTAATAAACCCACTGATCGAGTTCGAAGCACCTGTGCGGCGCTATACTCGTCACGACATGCAACTAGACAATGGGCCAACTATCCGGCCGCCGGATATCCGGCTATCCGGCCTAGCAGCTGGCCGGATATCCGGTATCCGGTATCCGGCCAAACAACTATCCGTTTCATCTCTAATCGGTACACGCTAAATTATGCATGAGTGCACACGCACACTACAATAATAATGCTCGGATTGCTCGGATCAAACTCCCCGCACCCCGCGCTTCCCTCAACCAAAAATTGGTGAGGCGCGTCTTCGTGGATGACACGATCTACGAATAGGTATATTACATAAATATAAGTTTATGTAGGTATATCTTATGCTATAACAATATTATGCTTTCTATCATTCAAGCTCATGCATTGTCAATGACTGATGATTGATGAGATGTACGCAATAATTGGTCGCAGGATTGTTTCGCAACAATTTCTCGTCATGGTTGATAATTAAAGATATACGAGTATATTAGGATTAATGGAGCTGTAATCCATTAATTACCTAAATGATACAATGATCAGAGCACGCCAGAATGTAATAATTACTCATAAAAATACTTCCTACAAAAGCAAGATAATGCATATTAATGTACCTTTAAGTCTTATTGAAATCCAAATTATTTACTTTATTGAAAATATGAAATAACCATGTAATAGAGCAATCATTGAAAAAAAAATCCTTTTGTTGAACGGAATTTGAATCAGTCCTACAATTTCTATTTTCTAGGTACGATTTAATAGATACAGAACTGCAAAATGTATCCCAAATTAATGTTGTATAATCCCCTGTCTGCGGTTACCGCGTTAAACGATATCAGTGCATTACGTAATTAATCAAAATCATTTAATGTTCATCAACAGAGCACACTACCGAACTGCCCAATTGCCATAACGAATTTTGAATCTACTGCCTTTAATTTAAGACTTATAATGAATTATAGGTATTTTTGTTGAGGTCCTGGTGAATGTACGGACAACAGCATATCAAGCTAATCACTGAAACATTTTATACAGTTGTAATACGGTTGATTTTGCTATGCAAATGTACCTTATGTAGTTGTAATAGATTCGATTTTGCTACAAACACATTATTATAGTCTGACGTGTTTTCGAATGTCCAATATTTTATACCCCAAGCTATCCCCATTTCCCAAGGGATGCGTTATAATATTTTGCGTTCATCTAAAACTACGCATGAAAAGGCCCCGGGCATAAAATAAAAGAGGATCGGCTGCAAGCTTCTGACCGCTCGCGCTCTCCCCGTACAACAACATAAGGTACATTTTCGTTGCAAAATCGCCCTTAATACAACTGTATAAAATTCCACAGTGATAAGCTTGATGTGATTTGTCCATACATTGACCAAGACCTCAACAAAATGACAAGTTACCCCAATCCATTTTGAGTCTTAAATTAAAGGCAGTAGGTTCAAAATTCGTTGAAAGGATCGGCTGCAACTTCTGACCGCTCTCCCCATGCACCGTAGCGCGTGTGCGGGGCCATTGACCCCTGGCGCGATGCCAAGTGGGCTACGAAACGCTATGGCTACGCCTCGTAGCTTCGTAGCGTTTACGGCTGAGTTGAGTGGGATATTAACAAACGATTCCGACAAATTGTAGATTGGAGACAAAATATTTCATGAAAAATAAAATTCGTGATCGCTTTCTTTTTTGTAACGCTAATTGTTTATTACTATTAACTTTTTTGTAACGCTAATTGTTATTATCTACTAGGTGGACCGACGATCTGGTGAAGGTCGCGGGAAGAGCCTGGATGCGGGCAGCGCAGGACCGTTCATTGTGGAAAACCTTGGAGGAGGCCTTTGTTCAGCAGTGGACGTCATTCGGCTGAAACGAATTTATTGTTTATTTAATATACAAATTATGAAATTGAATCTCTGTCACATATTAGAAACTAGCGGCCGCCCGCGACTTCGTATGCGTGGAGCCCGTTTTACCCTCTTAGGGGTGGAGTTTCGTAAAATCCGTTCTTAGTGAACACGTACGTTCTAAAAGAAACCCCCATGCAAAATTTCAGACTCCTAGCACTTGTAGATTCTGAGATTTCGTGATGAATGTTCGTTCGTTCTGAAATTTCGTTTTCGTAATAAATCTGGGGGCACGGTAGTGCCCCCGCCAAGTCGAGCGCGAAGCAAACACTGCCGTACCATCCTTTACTGGAACCATTTCGCAGCATTTTCAGGCCCCTATTTGAGAACCTCTGGATAAGACCAGAACACAGAAATTTTCGTCATCTAGTAAGCTATAATCACATACTTAAAATCCAAAATTTCAAGTCTGTAGGTCATTTAGTTCCGAAGTTAAGCGAAAGCAAAGTTTCGCATTTACGACACTCACTCACTCACTCACTCACTGATGATCATCAAAATAGAACTAGTACTTCCCATAAACTCAGAGAGCTGAAATTTGGTAGAGAGTTAGGGTTTAATGGCCACATAAAGGAAAAACTATAAAAACTAGGAAAATCGAAGATCTGGAGTAACACCACATTCATAATCAATACTACTCCGGCACCGTGGTGTTCGCCTGTATCGCTCACCGCTAGATGGCGCTAGCACTAGCAAGCGGTGTCCAGATTTTTTTCCTTTCTAGAGAAAGTCGTCGATTAAGTTGAATGTTGTGTAATTTGCATTTCCTTGATTTCGTTTATTATATTGTAAGGTTCGTTAAGGTTATGTTATTAAAACAATTCTAATTCGTTGTCCATTTTAAAGGTCGTTGAGTTTATTAGTGTTTAATATAGAAAAAAAATGTCGATAAAACGATGACGTTAAATAATTTTGCCACGTTCTACAAAAAGAAGTGAAATCCCACCAAAAACATTCTGTAAAAAACTAGCCAAGTCTCGATGGAGCTGCTTGTTTATCTCTAAAAAGTAATGAAATCTAGACAAAGTCGTGCCAAGTCTATGATGGTTCCTTACTGCGATTTCTTTATTATTATAGTTAATGTTGTGTGACTTGGCCGTTGAAGGGTACAAAATCAGGTGCTCCATGACATCATTGCACCAATCTGTCGCCAGAACCGCTACCCATGACGATGGAAAATTGCCACTTGGAAAACGTTGATTCAATAACCAGTCAATTGAAGGCTTAATAAAGCTGCGTATTTCAATAATACTTATGTATGATTTTCATAATAAAGATTGTTCAACGGCCAAGTCACACAACATTAACTATAATAATAAAGAAATCGCAGTAAGGAACCATCATAGACTTGGCACGACTTTGTCTAGATTTCATTACTTTTTAGAGATAAACAAGCAGCTCTAACGAGACTTGGCTAGTTTTTTACAGAATGTTTTTGGTGGGATTTCACTTCTTTTTGTAGAAAATGGCATAATTCTAATTTAACGTCGTCGTCTTTTAACATTATCGACATTTTTTTTACGATATTAAACATAAATTAACTCAACGAGCTTTAAAATGGACAAAATCAGAATGATTGGTTTAATAACTTAACCATAGCGAACCTCACGATATAATAAACGAAATCAACGAAATTAAAACTACACAACGTTAAATTTTTTTTTTTTTTTTTTTTCGGACGGACTATGCTGATAGCCGTGAGCGGCTTTTTCAGCTTCACCGGACAATAGGTGAGCGCAGATGGCTCTCAACCTTTCTTTCTTTCTTTCTTTCTTGATGAGTAAGTGAGTCAGTCAATCAGTTTATCAGTTGACCTTTCGCTTTTATAAATATAGAAGTTTTTTGTAGATAGTGACTCTCGAATCTTAAATCGACAGTCCAATAATACTAATAGGTACTTAGCGGCTAATTGTCAATAAAGTTTATCTTGGTTTATATCTGGATAGTCTTCGACAGATTTTCTGCTGATTAGGTACGTGTCTGTATTCTTCGTCGATATATTGTTCTCTGTAACGGCCGGTTCACACATGTCTCCGTTTTACTGTTCCGTTTTATCGTGTACATTATTTTTTCGTCGATGTATGTATTACTGTATACAGAAAACTGTGTCATGTGTGAAGTCGCTCATACAACTACATACGCCATCGACGAAAAAAAAACGTACACGATAAAACGGAACAGTAAAACGGAGACATGTGTGAACCGGCCGTAATTAGGTACTTAGAGAAACGATCGTGAAAACAAACCTATCATCTACACTATCTACACTAATATTATAAAGAGGAAAACTTTGTTTGTTTGTTTGTTTGGTTGTAATGAATAGGCTCAAAAACTACTGGACCGTTTTTTAAAATTCTTTCACCATTCTAAAGCTACATTATCCACGAGTAACATAGGCTAAATTTTATTTTGGAAAAAAATAGGGTTCAGGGGTCCACGCGCGCGAAGCCGCGGGCGGAAAGCTAGTAGATAATAAAATCGCTACATCGTTTGTAGTTAGGAGTATATCGTCCCATTTGGCTCAGTCGACAGTGATAATAAGAGATCACTTGTAATGTCAACAGAAACATTCGAGTAACGCCCGAAATATGTGTACTTACGTAATATTTACCTATTTACAATGCCATAACCGAGAATTTATTTACCGACTCGTCTAACGAAACCAGGGATGTTATGGATATCCGTAACCGTAACTATCGGATATCCGAAATAAAAAAATATCCGTAACCGAAACCGATTCAAAGGTTTTGGATAGTTTCGGATAAAAGGCGGAGTCTAAATCATAATATTTTAAATATTTGTTACTTGTCACCATTCTGATAAGACAGTTGTTTTACCTTTATCAGAGGTACCGTCATCCCAACTAATATTATAAATGCGAAAGTAACTCTGTCTGTCTGTCTGTCTGTCTGTCTGTCTGTCTGTCTGTCTGTCTGTCTGTCTGTCTGTTACGCTTTCCCGCTTAAACCTCGCAACCGATTTTGATGAAATTTGGCATAGAGATAGTTTGAGTCCCGGGAAAGAACATAGGATAGTTTTTATCCCGGTTTTTGAAACAGGGACGCGCGCGATAAAGTTTTTCTGTGACAGACAAAATTCCACGCGGGCGAAGCCGCGGGCGGAAAGCTAGTAATACATAAAATGACTTTGTGGGTCGCGCAGCATCTTGCTATTTGAATTTTATCTTTTTAAAATTCTAATATCCGTAACCGAAATTATCCGAAACTTTCGGATAATCCAAATTGATTTACTATCCGTAACCGTAACCGAAACCGGTATAAAATTATTCTAATATTCGTAACCGTATCCATAACCGAAACTTCATATCCATAACATCCCTGAACGAAACGACCTAACATTGCCAGCTGTGAATAATAAGTAAGATATTTGCAGGGATAAATTCATATTACATTCGCGATTATTATGTCGCAAAGCCAACAATATTAACCTAGGTATATTAATTTTTATTAACACTAATGCCTGTTTCTTTCTTTTTTACGTAAAAGTGAAAGGTCACTTCACTAGTAGATCTTGAACTTTAAACAATTATTTTAGCTACAAAATTGAAGTTATTAATTCAAACATTAGATAGGATAACTTAAGGCCTAATGAAAAGAGGATAAGAGGTTTCTAAAGTCGATATCACATGAATATACAAAAGTGACAAATTGTACGCCTTTTTACCTTAAAAGAATACTCGAATTGGAGTAATGTATAATAAGTATGTATTTACAAAAAAAAAGTATTTGAGTATGTTTATATCCGTTGTCTAGTACCCATAGTACAAGCTTTGCTTAGTTTGGGACTAGAAGCGCAGTGTAAAATGTCTAAGGATATTTATTTATTTATTTTTTATTATTATTTATTATTTTAGCAAATTGATTGACCTTACAGAAATCTTTCTAAGAAGCATTTTTACCCGACTACGGCAAAGCAAAAGGAGGGTTATGATTTTGACAGGCTATGTATGTATGTATGTATGTATGTATGTATGTTCATGTGTACCCTCGTAACTTCTAAACTACTTATCAGAATTCGACAAATGACATATCATTAGAAGAGTCTTAATTGTCCGCTGGTTATAGGCTATATGGGGTTTCACAAAATCTAATGTGGCGCCCTCTAGCGGACAAAACATACAGAGTAAAAAAATAAAGTTAAGATAAATATGCCGTGTTTGGTATCATTTGAAAGCGCTTTACTTGTACATTTTGAATATATATATATTACTAGCATTTGCTTGTGACTTTACCTGTATTCATGGGCTAATTGCATATAATTCACTCTTTTCGTTCATAGCTTCTTTACTACTTATTAGTTCATCAATTTAACTTTTGTTTTCACAAATACACTTTATCACCAAAATAGTACAAATAATAAAAAGTAAAAACACTAAAACCCAACTACGACAAAAACGACGCTGAAAAAGTATAAAACAAGATTTTCAGAATACTAAACTGAACAAAGTTGCTAATGTAGTTGCATAGTAATTTTCATGTTTGGAAAGGCGTAGTCACACGTTACATATACCTACCTACCGTAGCACTTTGACAACGTGTGACTGCGGTTTTCCAAACATGAAAATTACTATGCAACTACATTAGCAACTTTGTTCAGTTTAGTATTCTGAAAATCTTGTTTTATACTTTTTCAGCGTCGTTTTTGTCGTAGTTGGGTTTTAGTTTTTAATAAAAGTATACCTAGTTGTTGCAATTTACGAAGGCGAATAAGCTTTACATGTGTGGTGGCTAGCTACTGTTCGTTTTTCAAAACTTTTGATATGATATGATTGACATTACATTATCGTTAAGTGCATGTACACGTACAGTCGTTCACACACAAGTACAGCTCACTCGCCTTCGTGAGTTGCAAGAACTATACCTGTAACGTGCCTGTAAAGTTTCAAATTTTAGCGACACTCCATTCACATGTAGTCACAACAACGTATTTATATTATAGCGTTATTTATCCACACTTATAATAAAACTATAACTTACAACAATGTGCAATTGGCAACACTTATGACCATACATTTTGTTGCCAAATCGTACTTTTATTACAACTACGATGGTAGTGGTTAGCTTGTTTTGACGTTATTTGTATAAAATACAATTGACAGCATAATTTATTGCAATATCGCCTTTAACACAACTACATACGACGCCAAAATTTAGCCAGTTGTGTCATCTATACTAATATTATAAATGCGAAAGTAACTATGTCTGTCTGTCTGTTTGTCTGTCTCGTTCACGCCTAAACCACTGAAGCGATTTTGATGAAATTTGGCATAAAGATAGTTTGAGTCCCGGGAAAGGACATAGGATAGTTTTTATCCCGGTTTTTGAAATAGGGACGCGCGCGGTAAAGTTTTTCTGTGACAGACAAAATTCCACGCAGGCGAAGCCTCGGGCGGAAAGCCTGTTGTTTATAAAGTACAGTCGATAGCACATTTTGTTGCAATATCGCACTTATTAGTTATTAAATACGGTCCCACATTGGGTAGCTTGTTGTCATTATCAGATAGGTCTTCTGTACGAGAGCTTACCGGCTCAATACCGGGTTAGCTGTGAAATTTATTGCGACACACGTTTTGTTTTGGGTACCTATTAACTTATGACGGTTTGCATACAATTGTGTTTTATTTTAGAGGTATTATAATATTATGATAGATGGATTATACATTACAGTCAGCGTCAAATAGTGCGTGACACCCAAAGTGTCCTAAAAATTGACAACACAACCTTATTCCTTTGGGTGTCAAGAAGTACTTTACGCTTACTTAATTTTTAATACGGCAATCAATTTGGGAATCCTAAAAATGAACTCTCGAATCTAAAAATAAAGAAGAGCATTGATTTATTTCAGTAAAAGCGTTTTTAGCTGTCGCCATTATAAAGACCTTAGCTTAAATAAAACAATAATAACCAAATCGGTAATCGCAAAATTTGATTTAAAGATTGTGTTGCCATACCTACTAAACCCACTGAAAATACCCGTATTATGTTTTAATCACTACCGCAGACGTAGGCGTATAAACTCGGGACTATAGCAATAATTGCTTAGGCGATCCGTCCCTGTACACGTCCCAGATTATCCAGGGAAATTACACTGAGCACACACGGACAAAATAAACGATTATCCAGGCTATAGGTACTGTTGCTTCTTCAAACAGGTTAAGTAAAGAATTAAACATTAAGGATAAATATAGCACGTTTTAATAATCGTCATAGGTCGTAGACAGAGCTTTTTCTGGAAAATCCTACTATAATATTGTAAAATGCCAAAGTTTGTGTAGTTGTTTGTTACTCTTTCACGCAAAAACTATTGAACGGGTTTTGATGTTTTACAATATTATTGTTTATACATCAGAATAAGATATAGGCTATTTTATAACGATCTATGACAAGCTAAATTTCACGCGGCGAATCCGTGGGCAAAAGCTAGTGTTTCAACGTCATAGATTATAATAGAGCTTTTTCTGGTTAAGAAATAAATGAGTAAGTTGAATCATTTTGATAGAACATTCATCATTTTGAATTAAAAATCTTCATTTTGATCAATATTGCTTAATATTCAGACAGTCTAGAGATCTCGCATTTACAATATTTACGATCCTACTTAATCTTTGGAACCGACCACAGAAATCTTTTATAGATCAGATACTAAAGATTGATGCTGGCTGGTTTTTAAAAAACGAAGAGAATTCAATTTATTTTCAGTTGTGAATCAAAGGCTGGGTTGCACCATCTTACCTTAACTTTGACAAACGTCAAACATCTGTCAAACTCCATACAAAAAACACGGGTTATCGTTAACGTTACGGTCAAAGTTAGATGGTGCAACTCAGCCTAATACTCAATAGCAGCCCCCCTAGACAAAACGCACTTTTTGATCGAATCGAAAATCGAATCCGTCAAAACTCCATACAAAAAAGGGGCTTTTCGACCACTTATCGACTGGTTTGCGATTATAATTTGCACTTTGTCTAGACCCACAGATTTTTCTCTAAGCAACGATCCAAGATGATTGAACCATCAAGATTTATGTCTTTGATATAACAGAAAGTGGTAAACCGAAAGGTTCGATAGTAAATACTCGTAATATAATTTTCATAACCCTTACTTGGTATATGGTTTTATGGCTATAATAATAATATATCTATATTCTTATTATATTGTTTCTCATGTGAAGAGTCGCCTATCTCTATATTAATATAACAGAACAAATCTCACATAATCTACCTAAATTAAATACTGTTATTTTTAGCGAGATAATAACATAACTAAGATAGAGCCAGCATTGAGAAAACACGTTGATCCCAAAACCCCACTTATTCACCTCAATTTAATTCCACAACTTCGAAAATTGCAACCATAAAATGTCCACGTATTTAATCCAATAACATGTACCTAGATATTTATACACAAAGCGGTAGTCTACCGTCTGTTTGCCCCGCTAGACAGGCAATGCCCTCTATATAACAAAATCCATACTATATAACACTCTTTTAAGTCTTTTAAACCTTAGTAAGCTCCTTTAAAGCTTAAGCGTTGGTTAATGAATGGATATTTTTGTACTAATTAGTAAAGATAACGTTTGTGAAAATCTAAACGATGTTTTATTACACGTGTTTTAATAAAACATCTGTCTGTGTAATAATGAACAAAGATTGATTTGATGCTTTGTTTGGGGTGTGCCAATTTGAACAAATTAGTTACCTATTCCTTATTTTCTGTTCTTTTCAGCGTCGAAAAACAATATTAAATATCAAATATATTTCTCTTCTCTTTGGATTAAGAGACTCAGGTTGGTTCAGGGTTGAGCCCTGATTTCAGACTTAGATATTTATAAACCTCATTAGACCGTCGTGTCTTAAGTTAAGTAATAAATACATTACTCCAAGCACGGAGTAATGTATTTATTTTCACACTAAGTCATTTTATTCTAGCCTACGATACAATACTATAATATTTTTCCCTTGTTTGTCCCTCCTAACAACTGCGAAGTAAAGACTGAATCCACCTCTGAAAGCAATATACGAACTCATTAAAAGTCGAAATGTTGAACATAACAACATACATAATAAAAGCTTTCCTGTTTTATCGACATAACAATCTGTCTTATATTATTTGATCGCCATGTTTTCTCGCAAGACACATTTCCAATTACTCTCTAATGGGTATCTTAAGAAACTTTTAGGCTTGGACTAACGAACTCACTGTCACCGAACGAATCGAATAAACATATAACCGTTTTACCTTGTGGCCTTGCGAACGGTTTATTTACTAAACTTTTGTAAATAAGCTCCATGAGCGAAGTGTCACATTTCAGGGTTCACCCTCATTATTTTCGTTCCTTTTTTGAACTCTGTCCTGTGGTTTGACCCCGCGTTTTATTCGTTATTTTTAGCGACAAACGAAAAAAATACAATCAAGTTACATAGCATTAAATACCGATAAAGCAATTAAGTATTTTAAAAACACTTGAAAGACAATATTTAACTTTCAACTGTTTTTTTATGACGAATACCTACCTAAATCTGCATAAAGACCAAACTAGATCTTTTAGAGGTATAATACTCGAATCAAATAAAGGGTTAATGACTTTGACTTGTAAGAGGAACTTACATTAAATGTCTTTTGTTTCAAAACAGTCACTCAAATAGGAAAGAGTAGAACACCAGAATCACTTGAACTACATACCAGGCGTTTTCAAAACTCACTTTACCACATTCAAAATAAGAGCTAGTTAACGTTCGACCAACGTGAAACAGTTTTCCAACTATGTGTTTGAATTGACACAGTGTTGCCTTACGTGAGACTATCCTTTGTACAAAGCACAAAAACTAAAGGAATCCTTCTGTATTTATTCAGTAGAGAAGGCAAGTGCTTACAGCTGAAATCTCTTAAAAATTTTACATCGTGAAAATGATGTTTCAAAAATTGTAGCGTTCCAAATCACAGTTCATGAAGCAATACAGTTACACTTCAAATTGTAAATTCTGTGTGAGATTTCGCTATTTTGTGTCGATTGTTGAAATCGGGGTTGGCACGCATGCGCGAAACCCCCAAACAACGGTCCCAGACAGCAGAGTAACGTCGACTGCCGAGCGACAACCATACGCCCGGTACCTATACTACTGTTATAGAACTAGTAAATATACAGTGACTGTGTAGTGGTATGTTATAGAACCAAAGTCAATTTGATATAGTGAAATATTTAGCAAAATATATTTAGGTTTATGTGATCAATGTTGTTTTGAAGTAGACGTTTGTTTGGAGATGTTCGTGAATTAATACCGGTAAGTTGTTTTTAATATCAAACTTCTTAGACAGTGAAAGACATGGAAAGCATAAGTTTTAATTTCATTCAACACTTCCAGTCTTTGCGTTCATTATAATCTTTCAGAGTATTAAATGTAAGTTTTGCTGAAACTTTTGTTTACAACTAATATACCGTCCAATGTTAGTGTTTACTTTAAAGTGGTTTAAGTTCATAACTATGTTGTGAAACTTTATTATCTGTGTATCTTTTATGTAAAGATTTCAGATAATATGTAGGTGCTTACTATTTATATTACCTAACTTGAACCTTTGTAGGCATGAACTGGACATGACCTGGGTAAATCGTGATCTACGAGTAATTTGTGAAAAATAACGTTGATTTTAAGATAAATCATGAATATTATTTATATCATAGCATAAATAAAAATCTCTCATTAAAAGTTGATAAGTCCACAAATCCACATACTTAATTCCCGAGTTCTTCTTTAATTTGAGAATGAAACGTAAATAAACATGACGTGGAAAGCGAGTAAAAATGTCTGAAAATACAGAGGAAAAATAGCCATAAAGTTTGTACGCATCTATAAATAGCGCCAAGAAAATAAGGGGAGTGTGGAAAATATGGGATTCAGGAAAAGCTATTTTAAAATATTTGAGGGAAGAAGTTGACGATTTTGAGAGCTTAATGAACAGATCGTTCGATCGAATCAATGAAGTTTCAGTCAGAGATGCTGTGGTGAAATATGAAATATAAGGCATGATAGACGTAGCTATTAAGTTATGCCCATGCCATGTCGAACTATATTTTCGTTAATCTATTGGATTGTTAATGTGGTACAATTTTTTTTAGAGATTTTGAATTTTGGTCCACGTGTTCCGACAAAAATCTCCAAAAAAGTATAAGCTATTGACCAAATGAAAGTTTAATACAGAAAATTTTAGAACAATTAAGGATTTTACAACCTGCGTTTTTAGATCGCGTAAAATTCGAAGAACAATAGGACAGAATGAAATGCACGCGGGAAAAGCCACGAGCAGAAATTGTACCTATTGTGTGCAGCTTTTTTATTGGCCGGCGAAATAATATTATGATATTATTCGTCATCAACATTTTTATGACAGGAAATGAGTCCTGGAGCAGCCAATGATTTACATTATGTTTATGGGACTCCTCCATCTGAAAGGTTCGTTTATTCCAGATCACCATCCCAATGTTTATTGAGGCTTTGTCTACGGATATACAGGGTTACAGAAGAAAATCAGCTGTCCCATACTAGCGATACTATCTAAGTGTATGGCAGTTTTGATTTGTTTCTCGCTGTCTTGAACAATAGTTAAAGTTCTTCATATTAGTAAGTCTTACCTAGAATCATTCCTGAATATTTGGCACCTATTTTTAAAATGACCCTGTATTTATACTTATATACCTAGGTGTATTATGTTCTCTTCACAAACAAGTTTTAGCACTGTCGAAACCTATTTAAAATTTTTGGAAATGATAATTCTTTTCCTTTGTCTGAAAACTGAAAGTGTGTACTGAATTATCCTGAAACGTAATTGAAATGAATAAACAACATGTTTCCAAGAAACAAAGATCTATCGCCGTCACCAGCCATGTTTGGCTCACTGAAATCAGCAGCATACAAATACGACGTGGGTATATCACAAACACGCTTTTAAATGTATCTTCTAGACTAAATTATATGTGTAATCCATATAAAATGAGAGTACGGATCAAAACAACATTATCAACGGTCATCTAATTCTATGAAATCGAATCTGTGGCGTCAAGAGGACACAAAGGGACGATGGTATCGGGTCTAAAAGGCCCACCCCCACGTTTATCGACACCCATTGAAGTAAAAGGGATGGTACTCATTAGGTTACATCTTGGGTCTTTCATACTAGACCTGAAGTGCGGTTAGGTCTGAGGAAAGGGCATTGTTTACAATAGGAATAGTGAGACCAGCAATTAAATCTAGTACTTTATAAGATTTGACGTAGAGTTAATGATATCGAATTATTAATAATCATTCTAGACCTTATCAAAATTAATAAAAACTTACAAAACATTCAGTCTTTCAATGAAAAAAAAAAACATTATTCTCAATTACTTTCAAATTACCCACTAATTGGTATATTTACGCAGACGCATTTTTGAACCTTTCAATTTCCAATTTACCAAAAAATAGATAAGACTGCCATTTTCTACAATTTGGAATTCCATGTTTCGAAAATACCTGAAGTAGAGTACCTACTTCCATTGAAATATCCATACTTTATTTAAACGGTATTCAAATTGCAGTAAAAAGATAGCGATAGAGATAAGGTAAATTGCAATTACGAGTGGAAGCCATAAAGATGAATACCAACAGATACCAGGAAATAGGTTTCTTCCTTCCCTTCATAGGAACAAGAATAAAAGAAACGACACGAAACTGGGACATAACAAGAAGAACTCGACATAAAATATCATGTATTTTACGTGCCAAGGATGATACGATGCATGAAACGTACGAATGTTTATTTTTAACACAACTTTGTTTGCTATTCCATTCACACGCCTCAATGCATCTTCTTGCAAAGCTCGTGTCTCTTCGGGGGTAAAATTTATGCAAACTATAAATGGCAAATGTGATCTGATATTCTACCTCCGCAGTTTTGATTTTGTCTCTACCTTTGGATATACTCGTATGTTAATGTATCGCTTTTGATTCAAAGATACAAAGGATCTGTGGTCATAATATCTCAAATAGGGTATATTATTTAACCGTCAAAACCGTAGCTTAGGGTGTCGTCCACCCATAAGGTGGACCGACGACCTCATAAAGGTAGCAGGAAGGCGCTGGATGCAGGCCGCTACTAACCGGCCTTTGTGGAAATCATTGGGGTAGGCCTATATTCAGCAGTGGACGTCCTATGGCTGAAATGATGATGATAATTAACCGTCTAAAGTCCTTTTTGTAGATATTGTTTAAATACACTCGACATCAAATAAATCGCACCTCCCGCGACAAGCACTTTCAAACATATGCATCCCCACTTCCCACCAATATTGGTACCATTTAAAAGCCTAGTTCTAAACTTCATTTCATTAAAGAAAAGGTTTTTACCCCAAAAATGTGTCTTTAGAAGGATCCAGTCACTTCTTCAAAAAATAGGTAGTTACGCTTGAGCCAACTTTTATGGCTATAAAACTGTTAAGTTGGGATTAATCTCTGTCCATCTGTTAAATAGGACACGTGTGATCATTATTTGGTTTTATAACCATAAAATTTGGTCCAATTGATCCCATAGGTAAGCCCAAAGTGAGGTCTTTTTTCAAGTGACATTTATGGTAATTAAATGTGTTTTTCTTTAAGGATATTTATTGGACTTTCAAATAACACCAATATTGTTGGGACACCATGATTGTGTCAGAAGAAAATCTTTAAAGTTCGCGTCGCGGAAGGTGCGGTTTATTTGATGTTGAGTGTAGTACGATTTGTGAACGAATTTTATGAACTCTAGTGTGTTCTATATCAGTGTCTCTATATTTTCACGTGACCTTATCTCCTACATCAAATCTTTCACTATCGAGTATTTATGGAATTCGTTCACAGAACATTTCGTTTCACATTTTACGACAGACGATACCAGATGAAGACGATACGAATTGAAGTTCCAATGTCGTTTGTTGTCTTGGATAAAATATTTAAGTCAAGAAACTTTACGGACGGCAAACTCGATAAGTTTTATGTCCCAACTTTTGTTTTATCTAGGTTACTCCGTGGTCTGCTACTATGTAGTTTAACTATCTTTGAAGGATCTGAGGGCTGAGTGTGAATTTACACCAATAACGTCCTCACTAGTGAGCACGTTAAATAATGAAAATTTTAGTTCTTGTAAGTTTCCGCTAGGGTCGCTGTACAATCCGTCATACATTTAATGTCTTTTTTTACGCGCTCAGTAACCACGTTGGATGTAAACTCACACTAAGCCCTCGGTGCTCAATTCTTAGAAAGGACACAGTGAGAATTCCAGTTCAAAAGTCATAATTCATTTAATTTCCGCACATAGGCTTTTTCAAAGCGCTTTTACGCGATAAAACGTAAAAATTAACCTGCTGTTTGAATGACTGCTAGAGCTATACTAGGATACAAATGTTGTTTACAACCTAATACCAGATGAGGAAATTCTCTACAAACCCGTGAAATTAATCCACCTCTAAGGCATTCTGGAAATTTCGAATCAATAGGGGAATTTTCAAGACAAATATTGGGAATTTTAAAGAAATGTATGGGTTAATTAAGAGTTGGAAAAAGTTACGACATTATTTTTCATTCATTTCAGATTAATTGACGTTAATGAACTTGATGTTATTAACCTTTGTCTTATTTAAATCTTAATTATTTAATTTGTAAAGTCGCTAGGTTTTTAATGTTAAATAGTTACTAATTGATTAATCGCCTTATGGCAACACATTTTTAGTCCAATAGAAATCTGTGTTAATTAACTCAATGTAACTTATCGAGCAAGTGCATAACCGCTATACGAAGCCAGAAAAGTGGGGAAGCCTTTCAAGTTTCCCACCAGCTAACTGTGCGGTCGCCACGCAAACTGCTACTTGCAGCTATTTATATCTGAGTGCTCAGTTTAAAAAAAAATACATTGTATGACGGATTGTACGGCGCCCCTAGCGGAAACGTTCAAGAACTAAAATTTTCATACATTTTTCTAACGCGCTCACAGTGAGGACGTTTGATGTAATTTACTTATTTATTTGTATTGGCCGGAGGAAGGTGGTGACTGGGTTTGTTGCGGCGCTTCTTCTCGTTTCGTTTTCAGCCAAATGACGTCCACTGCTGGACAAAGGCCTCCCCCAAGGTTTTCCACAATGAACGGTCCTGCGCTGCCCGCATCCAGGCTCTTCCCGCGACCTTCACCAGATCGTCGGTCCACCTAGTAGGAGGCCTGCCCACGCTACGTCTTCCAGCCCGTGGTCGCCACTCGAGAACTTTCCTGCCCCAACGGCCATCGTCTCTACGAGCTATGTGCCCCGCCCACTGCCACTTGATTTTAGCAATTCTGCGAGCTATGTCGGTTACTTTGGTTCTCCTGCGGATCTCCTCATTTCTGATTCGATCACGCAGGGAAACTCCGAGCATAGCCCGCTCCATCGCCCTTTGGATGACCTTGAGCCTTGAGCTTCTTCTCAGCACTTGCCAATTGTTGGTCTCGAGGCGCTGGTAGGGTGAGGGGATTATGACACATGTAGAGGCTCCTTAAGAGCAAAATATTTGACAATTTGTAAGAACTATTTAATTTAATAGTCTATACAAATAAAGAAATTTTGACTTTGACTTTGAAAAAAAACTCACACTCGGCCCACTGAGTGCTCAGTTTTAGCCTGTGGTTCCCAACCAGTGGGCAGTCAGCGTCAGATAGTTCGTGTCGTGACACCAAAAGTAGCCAATACGTTCGCAACACGTCTTAGTTACAATTGGAATAAGGTTGCGTTGACAACTTTTAGAACACTTTGGGTGTCAGGAACTATTTGAAGCTGGCTGGACCACCAGTGGTTCGCAGGAGTTGAAATGTGGTCCATAAATGGTTTAAAATTTTGCGGGCTGTGCCTTGATACATCGCTGTACATCGTGAGTGGCTTTAATTAAAAATATTAGTCTTAAGATTACCGAACTTTTATAAGATTCATATATTAGAAATTGATAAGAGTGTAAGTGGGCGGCGTACCATTACATCATAGAGCTGATGGTCAATGATACAGATAAGTTTTCAAGTGGCGAACCAGAGCCAAAGAGCCAGAAGACGTAGTTTGAGAAGGCATACCACTAGATGGACTGAGGATCTGGTGAAGGTCACGGGAAGTACCTAAATGCGGGTAGCCTAGGACCGATCGTTGTGGAAATCCTTGGGAGAGGCTTTTGTCCAGCAATGGACGTCATTAATTTTCTGAAACGAACGAATGAACGAACAATTAGATTTTCCAACTGAACATTTTCTGAACCAATACTGGGTAGGTATCTTTCATTGAAATACATGCAAGGTAATTGAGTTTATTTTACTTGTACTAAAATAAATCAAAGCTGTCCCTTTTCCAGAAAAGGTACGGAGCCACTGATTCAAACTGAAGGGTAGGTAGGTACTTAACTTGGAGGTTTCTGAAATCTGAAACTTTTACATAACATATTCAAATTCAAAATTCAAAATTATTTATTGTGAAACATAGGTGTTTACAGATAAAAATATTACATTGTGATAGTCTCACTATGGAAAATATATTTATTTAAATTTGCGTACCTACTCGTGGCGGTTGTTTTGAAAGAATTATTGGGTTTTCTTACGCCCGTATTCACAAAATATGCTTGCTTAAGTGAAGCAGCAAATCGAACGCACAGCATTGAATAGAGCTCTGTGATTGGTTCGTGTGTCATCCACGCGCACTGTGAGACCTCATAGTAATGTTTGTGAATACGGGCGTTATTTAGGTACATTTATCATGTATCTACTTAGGTTGTACGTACTGGTGTTCTTCTATCATATTATTTCTCAAACTAAGCTCACATACACATGGTATCTAACCTTTGATTAATCGCAATAGCCCCATGACTCAATTAGACTAGCTTAACTTGCTCTTCGAAGTACTGATTCAATCAAAACATCAATAATTACTGTTTACTGGGTTCACCAATCGCTATTTACTAAGGCTGAGTTGTACCAATCATAGTAACTTTAACAGTAACCGGTGTTTTTTGTATGGAGTTTGACAGATTTTTGACGTTTCTTAAAGTTAAAGTAAGATGGTGCAACTCATATTGTTCACATTATGTACCTAAAGTCCAAAATTGCATATAGCTTTCCATTGATAAAAATTCAATGCTTTATTAATGCTTGGTTTAATTAAGGTTACCTGAACGATAGATAAAGAAGGCTTTCAAACTTTTAATTAAAACCGTGTTTTACAAAAACTTACATCCAATATTTAATTCTGCCAAAATGTAATTAATTTATTAGTTTTTGAATGGAATTCTTTGTCCAGACCACCGCAAACTTCTCTTAATTGGCATTGAACAAGAAAAGTTAGCAATTCATTGCGTAGTACTAGAGCTTTTGTGAAACAATTGTTTGGAGTTTAAAGTTTTGTTTGCGAATGTTTCCCAATGAAACGATCGACAGCAAACACGGTTGTGAGATGGAGACTTGATTTACAATAGGTAATTAATTACCTTTATCGGAAATTATTTCTATTTTTAAAGCACCTACTATACAGTTTACATACTATACTTGAAAACATGCTGTTCATGAATCAGTCAGATCGTAGGCATTAGGGAGCTGCCCACTTCAGGCAATCGGTTTATTCAAGTGAAATATCATGTTTGAGTATTTAGCATTAGTTTTACCTTTATCACTATTGGAAATAATATTAGCCTTCTACTACGGGACTATTCCCACCTCTCGTTCCCACCGCTGCAACTCCTGTGTAGCCAGGATCTACAGCTTGACCGCCATAAAAACCCAACAAATGAAGGTCAAGTTTGTCCCGGGGGAAAGTTAAACTGTCATTGGACCCGCAACGAAATTAATCAGAAGAATATAGAGGAGTTCGAAATTAAGGTTCGACTTCCCTCTATTGCAAAGCGGATGGCAGGATTTTATTAGGTTTCTACAAGTCAGAGAGAGAACATTTTTTTTTATTCCACGTCTACCTTCTAGACTCAAGGGAGTTCTCACAAACTCAGAACATTTTCCTACTTATTTTAGTGTGGATCATAAACGCAAAGAAAGTTTATTAACAACCTTGAAACCACTGAATCAACTTGTAGAAAACTTTAAGAAGCCAGTCAATGGAAAATAGAGAAACAGTTTTATAAATACGAAGATATTTATAGTGCGAACTTGACTGCCTGTGTCTAGGTCAGCAAGCGACTTGAAAGAACTAACGATAAAAATACTTTTATGTTGATGAACATCATTATTGTAAGCCGTAATAAAAGAGAGCACTGACAGTCAATTTGCTTTGAGTCCCATTGAAACAATTATACCTACTACCTACGTTGCTTTTATTTTCACATTTTCTTGCTGCAAATACATTAATTTAATGTATTTTTCTCTTACATTATACTCAGTGTGTCCTATCTTTTTAAAACTCACGCTTATTGATCTTGTCAATAAAATGTTTGTATCAACAAAGCTGTAATTTTTCTTAATTGCATTGCTCCATAAATTTGTATTAAAAGCCTATTTGTAATAACTTATAGTTTACTATTTGTTTACTACTCGATTATTGACAACAATAAACAACATTTATTTTTTTTCCTTTCCTAAATCGATGTCTTTCCATACTGTATTATTCAGGTGCCTACCATAACGGCGAATACAGAAACAGCCTAGGGCATGGTTTTGAATCAAACGTTCAGAAATAGCTCAACGGGAAGTACTGAAATGAATCAATCGCTGAATTACCTTCACGTTTACCGTCACATACAGGCTGCGCTGAAAGCGCTCAGCGAACTCAGTCAATTTCCGCTGTATTTCCCAAACGATTTGTTCATACATTGTCGTAGCATTGCTTCCTTTGGAATGAAAATAACACAATTTGAATATGACGCTGTTTTGTGATTAACAATCATTTGTTTACATAAAATCCAATTCAAAGACGCAGATATTAAGGATTTTTCAATTTAGATAGGTATGGTGTGGTATGGTTCCGCAGAGGAGATTAACGCCTATGTTCACAAACATTACTATGAGGTCTCACAATGCGCATGAATGCACAGGGTCACATATGAACCAATCACAGAGCTTTTGTTTGATTTTCTGCTTCACTTATGCAAGCATCGTTTGTGAATACGGGTGTTAGACACAGTGGGCAACGTCCTCACTAGTGAGAGCGTTAAAAAAATGTGTGAAAATTTTAGTTCTGGAAAGTTTCCGCTAGGGGCGCTGTACAGTCCGTCATACATTTAATGTAATTTTTTTACGCGCTCACTTATGTAAACTCACACTAGGCCCTCTGATATTTAAAGACTTGTGACTGATTTTTTAAGGCAGTTTTATTTTACTACGTTTCAATAAATAAATCATTCGCCTAACGACATTTCACTATACCTTCAGTCCATCAAAAGTTCTCTCAACGCCGCCCGCCTAAAAATATCTTGAGAGCTTTTCAATGGCTGTCAAGTCAGTGAGAGCTTTGGGTACACGCCGAGAAATCGGTCCTTTTTCCATTAACAAAGGTGTGAAATGATTTCTTGGAATATGGACTTTGGTTGCTTTGCTGGCTTTGTGAAAATGCATAGTTATGTGATGTCGACTAAAGTTGTTGTAATAATTTTTACCTGTGACATATTTTGTCCATTCTTTTTTTGGTAAGGGCTAGCTCTTAATAACAAACTCACCAGAGGGATGAAGATGAGATGATGAAGTGACTTGACTTACTTGGCTTAAGATCCTATGTTCCCTAGATGGGGCAGAGGGAGTCCACAATAGTCCTCCATCGCGTTCGGTCTTGAGCTTCGCGTTTGATCTCGCTCCAGGTCTTGCCGATTTTCTTCGCCTCATCTGCTACAGTGCCCCGCCAAGTTTGCTTGGGACGACCACGTGAAGATGGAACGAGCTAGCCCAGAATATCCCTATTCATTCATTGTGTTTGTTACTGTCAGGAGAAGGTACTTATGTAAGAAAAATTAGGAAAGTTGCGTGGGAAATTAAAGAAATTGAATAAACTTAACGGCCATACTAACTTTTGTTAAGACTGGCCAACGTCTGTCAAGACAGCTACCTAGTATAAAAACACGTACCAGTAATATATTATACTCAGGCTTCGTCCTCGGGATTAGCAAATAACACTTGTAGTATCGCCCATTAGATCGCCACTCACACACTGTATTTGAGGGTAGATTCTCACACAAAAAATAAAAATACCTGACATTATTCCGGTAGTCGCCTCGCCTGTTTGAGTCAGTCGTCGTTTAGTTCTCGCCACGATCACGCGCGCGCCTCGTCTTATTCTATACTTTTTTAGTTATTCTACGATAGAAGTACGTAGGTTTACGTTGTATTACAATGCCTAAACGTAAAAGTGAGGATAGCCTCGAAAAATTGTGGAAGAAGTTCAAAAAGTTGGAGAAAAAGTTACGACGGCATCGGAGTCGTAGCAGATCTACAAGTCGGTCATCGGACAGCTGTTATCATAGGGACATACAAGGTTAGTAAACAGCGCGTTTATATTCACAATAGTGCCTTTTAAAATGGCTAGTTTTTCGTAAGAAATCTTTTCTTATTATCTTTATAAAACAACGGTAGTTATTCTATAGTTATTAGCCAGTGAAAAGTGTCAACATTATTTTCATAGTTTCTAAAGGGTTTGCGTTCTTCTCTTTGGAGTTGTTACTACCCGTGTTGCCTTGCGAACGGTATTCTCGAACCGTTTTTTTTGGCTTATTTTTATAGAAACATGACTGTTAGCGGAAGTTAAGATAAATTTATTATTTAACAAGCCTAAAATCACCTACCGGGGTTTGCGTACTTCTCTTTGGAGATGTACTACCCCATATAATTTAAATTGATTACTATGTAATTATTATGCATTACTGCTATGGTGATTTCATTTAATGGGTTTGCGTACTTTTCTGTGGATCTGTACTACCCGATTAATTAGTTTTGCGAACAGTACTTTGGGCTGTTTCTTAACTAATACTTATTTTGAAATCGGTTGATTTCAGACGTCGATCATGCTTGCAACGAAAATAATGGAGAGCACATATCATCGAATGATTGTGAAATATTGGACGAATGCGACATACTCGAGCCAGAGACGGGTTTTAGGCGTTTGAATTCAAAGTATGGCACACAGTGCGCTACTGAGCCATCCAACGAGTCCACCTCGCTCCCTTCGATGGCTGTACCGGAAACCATACCGCAGCGGGTCTCTGTCGTTGTAGCGGGCACGGCGGAACCGTCCACTAGTGCACAGTGTGTAGGCACTGCGCCTATCTTCGAGGAATCCGAACCTGTTGAAGTAGCACTAGATGGTGCCATTCTCGAGGTTTTAGGAGAGGACCCGACTATATCGGCTGCTTATGGACCTGAAATCCATAAAGACTTGGCTCTCAGGCTTCAACATGTCGCCTCAAACGGTTTAAGCAAAGAGCTCCGTAAAGAATTGCAGGAGAAATATTTACTACCCAGTAACTGCAAGTTGATCAGCGCCCCTGCTTTAAATGCAGAAATTAAAGCAGCCATCTCAGATATGACCGCCAAACGTGACAAAAGCATTGAGCTTCGGCAAAAACAGACAGCGACTGCTATTTCATGTTTAGGCCAGGCGCTTAATATTCTTATTTCTAAGAATAATACAGATTCATCGCTTATTAAGCTGCTGATGGATACAGAACGCATTTTATGCGACTCGCAGTACAATGACTCTGTTGTAAGGAGAAATTTTATTTTGTCATCTTTAAAAAAAGAGATGAAGGATCAACTCCAAAATACAAAACCGGATGAGTTACTTTTTGGTCAGAATTTATCTGAAACTATAAAGACGGCTAAGGCTATCAATAAATCGGGAGCCGAGTTAAAAACATCGCTGCCTAAGCAACAATTCCACAACAATAACAAGAAACCAACCGCGGTTGCCAGCACGTCAAAAAGTTTAAACTGGAAGGGCCCCTACCCTGCTCGGAAGCCTCCGAATCATCCGAAGGCGAAGGAGGCCCCTCAGAGCAAGAGAGGGCCGTCGAACTCATCGCGACACTCGCAGCCGCAGCCGACGCGAGGCCGCCGCTAGACACGGTAAAATATACTGGTAGTTTACCCTTGTTTTATGACCAGTGGTCACTCCTTACTACTAATTCGGAAGTTCTTTCTTGTATCAAAGGATATGAGATTCCATTTAATTGCCCAGTAAACCAGACAAGTCCTCCCAAGATAAGACAATACACGTCTACCGAGAAAATTAATTTCAAGAATGCTATAAATAATTTATTAACAATCGGTGCTATTTCTCAATGTCAACCAATAGAAGGTCAATTCTTATCAAGTGTGTTCCTTGTGCCCAAGCCAAACGGTAAATTTCGTTTTGTTTTGAATTTAAAGAATCTAAATAAATTTATTAAAAATAATCACTTCAAGATGGAGGATTTACGCACAGTATTAAAATTAATATCAAAGGATTGTTTTATGTCTAAAATAGATTTAAAAGACGCATATTATTTTATTAAAATACATCAAAATTCAAGAAAGTATTTACGATTTCAATTTGAAGAATCCCTATACGAATTTAATGTTTTACCGTTTGGTTTGTGCACAGCACCTTACATATTTGTTAAAATAATGAAACCTATAGTACGCTTATTGCGTTGTGCTGGTTTAATATCAACCAATTATTTGGATGACTTCTGGTTAATGGGACAGACATATGAGATGTGTTTATATAATACAGTGCAAACTAGAAAATTATTAACGTCTCTTGGTTTTTTGATAAACGAAGAGAAGAGCTCTATGGTTCCGGCAAAAACATGTACATTTCTAGGATTTGTTTTAGATTCTGAGAATTTCCAAATCACGTTGCCTAGTGAAAAATCACATCGCATCATAGTAGAAATTCAAAAGTTTTTGAATCTCCGACGTTGTAAAATTCGAGAATTTGCTCGTTTAATTGGCCTTTTAGTCTCAGTTTGTCCTGCTGTAGAATACAGCTGGTTGTATACAAAAGCCTTTGAGCGTATTAAATATTTAAACTTAAAGTCAGACGACAATTATGACAAAATTATGTATTTACCTGAATCTTTACAACCTGATTTTGAATGGTGGTTAAATGCTTTAGAAAGACCATTTTGTAGAATTAGAGAAGACACACATGATTTGGAAATTTTCTCAGATGCCTCAAATACGGGGTGGGGAGCTGCGTGCGGAGAGGAGAAGGCTAGTGGGTTGTGGAGTGCTGACGAACGATCACAGCACATCAATTACCTTGAACTTCAAGCGGCATTTTTTGGCTTAAAAATATTCGCAAAAGATTTAAGTAATTGTCAAATCCTTCTTCGTATAGACAACACTACGGCCATCTCCTACATAAACCGAATGGGTGGCATTCAGTTTCCCCACCTCAACAGCATTGCTGCACGTTTATGGAAATGGTGTGAATGTCGTCGTATATTTGTAATGGCTTGTTATATAAGTTCAGCTGAGAATAAAGTAGCTGATGCTGAGTCCAGACGAATACACCCAGATATAGAATGGGAGCTGTCTGATTGGGCATTCAAGGAAATTGTTTCAAACTTTGGCTCACCACAAATTGATCTGTTCGCTAGTAGAATAAATAAAAAATGTTTATCATACATTTCTTGGAATAGAGATCCTGACGCATTGGCTATAAATGCTTTTTCAATTTCCTGGAATGCCTATTTCTTTTATGCATTCCCTCCATTTTCTGTCATCTTGAAAGCACTGAGAAAAATAATATCCGATAAAGCTAGAGGTGTAGTGGTTGTACCATTGTGGCCCACACAGCCGTGGTACCCTCTGTTTAAAAGCCTATTGATATCTAACCTAATTGTGTTTAATGCAAGTAAAAACCCAATTACATCTTACCATTCTAGCAATCGCAACATTCACACCAAGATTACCCTGGTGGCAGGGATCTTGTGCGGACAGCGTGGTTAAGAAGATGTGTACCTCCCTCGGCGATTGAGGTTATGTTTGCCTCATTATCAGTTAATTCGTTTAAACAGTATGAGGTATATTTAAGACGATGGTTTAATTTTTGTAAAGACAATGATTATGATTTGTTTAACGCGTCAGTCCCACAAATCATTTATTTCCTTAATAAACTATTTGAAGAGGGATCTCAATATGGCTCTCTTAATTCCTGCAGGTCAGCCCTCTCATTATTAATGGGTAATAATATAGGTGAAGATGATCGGGTTAAGCGGTTTTTTAAAGGCGTATTTCGCTTACGGCCTCCTTTACCGAAGTACTCTATTACATGGGATACCTCTATAGTTCTGAACCATTTAAGTTTAATGTATCCAAATGAAACTTTAACCCTAGATCAAATCTCTAAAAAACTTGTTACTTTAATTGCTTTAATTACTGCACATAGGGTTCAGACCCTATCTAAAATTAATATAAAAAACATTGAAAATCAATCTTCGAACATGATAATTAAAATCCCAGATTTTTTAAAAACAACACGTAAAGGTTGTTTACAGCCAGTTTTAATGATACCATATTTTACAGAAAAACCTGAAATATGCCCAGGAAAGACTTTATCAGTTTATTTAGATAAAACGTTGCCTCTTCGTAAAAACGTTGACTCCCTCTTCATTAGTCTCAGGAAACCATATAAAGCCATTGGTCCCCAGACCTTAAGTCGGTGGATAAAGGAGACTTTATGCGCTAGTGGGATTGACGTAAATATATTTACTGCACATAGTACTAGGCACGCGGCTACGTCCGCGGCCCGTAATATTGGTATCAGTCTTGATGAAATTAGAAGAACCGCTGGATGGAGCGGTTCCTCCAGTACATTCTATAGGTTCTATAATAGAACCATAAGTAATGTACATTCAAACGATTGTTTTGCCAGATCAATATTACAAGGTAATAATAGGAGTGGTATTTAGTTTTTTAAATCGTTTATTATATTCAGCTGATTGTTATTTTATTTTTATTTTTTTAATAAAAGTAAATATTTCACTAAAATCTCTAAAAATCTACAAGTGTTATTTGCTAATCCCGAGGACGAAGCCTGAGTATAATTACTGATTAAACGAACTTACCTGTACGTGAAGTTCTATCAGAATTATGCGAAGGCTTCGTCCGAAGGGATTAGCAACCCTCCCTCCCCGTTTTTATCTGAAGATAATTACCCGTATAAGTGAAATATTTTATCTTTCTAAACTATATGACTCAAACAGGCGAGGCGACTACCGGAATAATGTCAGGTATTTTTATTTTTTGTGTGAGAATCTACCCTCAAATACAGTGTGTGAGTGGCGATCTAATGGGCGATACTACAAGTGTTATTTGCTAATCCCTTCGGACGAAGCCTTCGCATAATTCTGATAGAACTTCACGTACAGGTAAGTTCGTTTAATCAGTAAATATTCCGCAACACAATTGTATCAAAATAACATTAAGAATACGGGTATTACAGAGTGAAAACAGAATATAATTGAATTTCGATTAAAAACCTTTCCGCGCGAATCGACGCCGGACGAAAAGGACAACGAAAAAATACCTTCTATTTTACGCCAAGAATTTCGCTTTGAAACTTCCAAATTGGAAGAAACGCCATCTATCCCAGGTCCTGTCTACAAAGCCATCGCACAAAGACAAGTGTACCGCCTTTGAGACTGCAATTAAGCTGTTAAGGATTCAGACCTGTAACTTTTATCTTCACAAACATTCCCGTGGAACTTGTTTAAAGTTGGAAATGTAATTTTGGAGACAACCGTGGAAAAGATTGAAGACGATCTACTTGAGACAAAACATACGTAAGCCGTTTCAGGAAAACGAGTAGAATTCTCATCCAAAAGTGAAGTGAGTTTCTTTCGCCATTTCTTCTCAGCGCCAGCCTGTGTTATCACGAAGTGGTGGGCAAGCTATATTGGGACGTGTATTATAGCTATACAGGGAAAACGATTTTTTAGAAGTTAGCTGTTAATCTACTGGATTTCCTATTGAATATAGCAGGTTTGTGACTCTTATGTCTGTTTTCACCATCAATTCCTAATTTTTAAGTGACCCATAAGGTAACACATAACAGGAATTTTGTTTTCAAAGGGGTCACTTAAAAATAAAGATTGATGGTGAAAACGGGCGTTAATCGAATTGGAATTACGTGCTTTATCAAAAAGATAAAATTTACAAAGGTATTCTAGATGTCAGAGTTATTTGTCGTCTTGGTATGTTTATTAGCTTAACATCGCTCTGGACCCTTGTCACCCGTCCTCGCTTGTTTGTCAGATATGTCTCTAAGTTTATAAAGAGAGTAAAATAACGTATTCTTGGTAATAATTTCAAGTTACAATCAACAATCCCTATATCCTTACAAATGCGAAAGTAACTCTGTCTGTCTATCACGCTTTCACGCCTAAACTACTGAACCGACTTCGATAAAGTTTTTCTGTGACAAATAAAATTTCACGCGAGGGAAGCCGCAGGCAAATGCTAGTATCAAATACAAAAGGATTGGTGGTCTGCAAATCATCTAGGTAACTTAATGAACACACATTAATGGAGATAGAATAATAAAAGTAATGATATCAATAACAGAAATACCCAAGTCATACCAGAACGATTTGGCTTCAAATGAATGGGACATACCCAGAATTTTATGTGTTAGACAGACAACTTATGGTAATGGGCACCGCGTTATTAACAGATACGCTACTAAAAGTCCAGACTATTAAAGCCAAGTCTTAAGTTATGTTTCGTCCTTATTCCATTTTTAGATCTGTCTAAGAATATTGTAATTTTCATACAGAGAAATAAAAAAATACTACAACATTTATCTATTGTTGCCACTTTGTTAGAGGTTTATAAAAGAACAGTAATTCTTCAATCCAGATCTAGATTAAGCATAGATTGAACAATCAAACACCCATAAGGTGAACAGAGGACCTCATAAAGGTAGCAGGAAGACGCTGAATGCAGACCGCTACCAATCGACCAATCTGGAAATTATTGCCGGACGCCTAAATTCAAAAGTGGACGTGCTGCGGCTGAAACCTGAAATTATGATAATGATGAACAAAGTTAAATGTTTCAAAATTGAATGCCCAACTTTTACAGATACGACTGACTTGGAATCACCTGAATGAATTTTCTACTTTTCGTGTCGACAACAAACCTATACAGTGTCAGCCCAAAACTCCGCTACAAGAGTGGCGTTGTCAGTAGCGTTCATTAAATCTTCCTGCGTGCAGTTATTTGGGCACGCAGGGAACGACATCATGCACTTCATCGACTGGGGAACAAAACCACACCTGCAATCCAAGCTTGAGCCATCCAAGAATCCCTACCTCAAATTGGAATTCAATGTCTTAATTCAAGCTGCTACTTATTTCCCATCTATTATAAAGTGGTCTGTTGCCAGAAACGTTCGGAATTCTCATTTGTGTGATAGAGAAAATTCGAGACGCCAACAGACGAATCGAATTCCTCCTTAAACACCGCTGAAGCTTTACTTAGTATCTTGTAGTTAAGGAAAGTCTTTAACGGAAAATGGAAATACGCAACCGAAGAGAGAGCGTAATGAAAATGAGATTTTAGGTATAGAAGTGTAAGGAACAATTTGGCAAGTACGATCCGTTTTCTTATTTTGATTCGACTCAATTATTTATATTACACTTGCCAAACTTACTTTAAACATTTATTGTCGAATTGAGCAGCTTGCTTTAAGTTCTATCTCTTCATTTTATTTCTCTTAGTTAATTTAATTTACTAGCTTTAAATTGTATTGATGGAACGCTTCCCAATGCCTGGATTTTGGCAGCGTAGGTCATTGTGGAAATCCTTGGAGGAGTTAATTGTCTAGCAGTGGACGTCTTTAACTTGAAAAGACATGCAACCTCTATAGCACTGGGAAGAAAAAAAACCAGCCCTGTATTTTATCAGAGTTAAAAAAAGTGCAGATTTATTCTTCATTCCCAGTTAATTGGCTTACTGCCTTCCCCACTATGTAAAAGAGTTTTAACAGCCAGTTAGCTGTTTACTGCGACATTGTTAGTGCTATAAATCCGTTAGGCTGCAGTTAATGCCGGCTCAGCTTCGCCCTGGTTTATGGCGTGCTTTGTCTTGCCTACGGGGTTATAATTTTTAATCAACGAACAACATGGATATGGGGGTTTTGCCCCTGCAACTGCGCTACACTTGGCATTGAGGATCTTGCGACTTCTTATTTTTTACATTTCTTATTGGGTAGCTTGATGTATAAAAATAAAACATGGAATAGATAGCTCTTCGAATTGACAAATGATCAAGTCCCAACATTTCTGGACAAACAACCGTTGGAGAAAAAGGTTTTTCGAGTGAGGACCGCGAATTGAAAGACTCTTAAGATACGGCTCTTGTAGTACTTATCACAAGTTGAAGTTTTATTTGACCCGTCAAGGAATCGAACCAATCAACGCCATTCTCTTTACAAAAACCTTAAAATTTTCAAACATCTGCAACATTTATTTCAATCAACATAGTCCAATGAATCGCGAATGTGTCACACCCATTCCCTTCATATAAAAGCCTATTCCCTCTTACACGCGGCTAATAATCCCGGTCGTATCCGGGCGCAAATGGGACTCCTCTGAGCCAGAAACTTGTGTCTCTCAAGTGACAAGTAACTAACAAGTGTCATAAAAACGTTGTCTCGGAAATAGAGGAAGTTTATGAAGTTGCGAAAATATTTACGCAATTTTTCTTTATTTTGGTCGAGGAAAATCAAAATTAATGAACAGTTCACAGCATTTTGGATTTTTATACAAATTACTTTTGCTTGTTATTTTATGAGACGCTTTCTATTATTAAATTGACATAGGCCCAATGGTTTCGGTATTAGACTACCAGAATGGAGATCCGAGAAACGAGGGTCTGAACTCCGCCGCCGGTGGAATATTTTGGTGAACCTACTCATAACACAAGTAGGGTCATTTCGCCTGTTCGCGTCCATCGCCCAATTCGCGTCCATTTTGCCGATTTCCTTTTAAAAATCCTCGAAAACAAGTCAACTAACACACCAATCAAACGAAAAGTCATTACCGCTAATACGTCAATGTATAAGAGGCACGCACACATAGACAAAAGTCCTGTGCGTCCAACCATTCCTGTTTAGAAAAATAGTTAGTCTCGGCTGTTCAACAAGGAAGCTCACACGCGCTGCATGGTTAGATAAAAATTAGTGTGCAGCGGCGTGTTTGATGGTAAGTTTTATATTGTTTTATGTGAATTTTAGGATAGATAGCTATTTCTACAGTTTATAGATGAATAAAGGTATAATGTTTATTATGAATTTGGTAATGTTTTTTATATTTAACGAATAAAATAAGGTGGACGCGAATTACTACATCGATTTTACAAAACTTCCACTTTGCGTCCACAATGGACGCAAACTATACCTATCCTCTATAATAATAAACCAAATTGCGTCCATTGTTTTCGTTAAATACTTGCTTATAAAAAAATTTTAAAACATACTGTTTAATATTAATGTGTATAGGTAAGGTCATTTTAAGAATACAAGTTCGCCCATCTGACCCTAAGTGAGCTACTTTTATTTTAATTGATATTTTTGTTTTTGTTTAATTTTTTCCAAAATTTGACCTAAAAACTGCCTAAATTTTTTTCTCGCATGTTTTTAACCGCTTTTGTTGTTTGATATTAATATCGAATATGTCTTTAGTCAAATAAATTCAATTTCAGATCCAGATAATGATTGGATAGCTAGTTACGAGCCGCGAAAGTTTAACAAAGGTACAAATCACAATAAAAATTTCAACTTGGAATTCGATTTAAAAAAAATTAAAGGTGATAGTGGATTGCCAATGATCTTAAAAACATCTCTAGCTTCTCTTCTTTCCAATGATATGTCACGTCATGTAGTAATTAGATATTGAAATTCGTCAAAAATTCAAAGTTTAGGGAAGAAAATGGAACAATAATACAAAAGTAGTTGAATGGCTTCTTAACATTTCTAAATGTGGATTTCCAGTAAAAAGCAAGAATTGTTGGATACTGTTCAAAAAATAATTCGAGACGGAGAGTTTAAAAATAATTTCAAAGATGATCATCCAGGTCAAAAATTGTTTGAAAAATCTTTGGTCAGAAATAAAGAATTTTTTACTTAAACCAATGTTGAGAAGAATTATTTTTATTTTTTAAAGTGAGTTTTAAATGATGATAATGTTGATTTTTAATAATTAAGTTTATTGTTAAATAAAGAAATTGTTCAAATACAATCTTTCTTTAATAATTCTTAAAAATATCACCCCTATATTCCTTTTCTAAACTGCTGGACGCTAAATGGTCCACGGGTGGACGCAATTTGGATTTTGTGGACGCAAACTGGGTATAACGCCTAATTCTGAAGTTTATCTATTTAAAAAGAAAACGCAAGATGTTTCTAATACAACTGAAAGTTAATCTTAAAATAGAATATATAATGAATACATTACACAAATTTGTCATAGAAATGAGTGCTGGGGCATTTTTATTATCGCCGTCAAACTTGCCAACTGCACTAAATGGACGCGAACAGGCGAAATGACCCTATAATTATTCAGATTACTACAAGGGTTTAACGGAACTTTGTTGTGATTAGACTAGATGTGGGAACGTGTGATTGTAGTGCTGCGGATTGCTCTTAATTTGGTTTTATTATTTGGCACTGCTTTCTTGAAATATCCTTTAAATGTACCACATTTCATCAATTTACGTGGTAATTATTCTCATATCTCGTGCACATGTCGGTCGTTGACACTTGACAGTAAGTGACAGTTCTTTGTTTTTTTTTTTTTTCTCTCCTCAATCACTTTTCTACCATTGATTTTAAATAACTTGAGGCCTTATGGTTATGGCCTCATATCAATGGCAACAATTAGATAAGTAAGGAATGGTGTTTTTTATTATTAAATGTGTTTTAATTATGTAATTAATAATTAAAATCTAAATTTATTGTAATTTATTATAATTGTAATTTATTATTATTGTAATTCATAATTTATTAATGTAAAATGAATTTATTTTTATTATTTAATTTTTATGGTGCTTTTTTGTTTCTTTCTTTTTGTTTGTTTGTTTTCTCTTTTTCTATTGCGCCCCCCTGCTGCGTTCTCCCTGCTGCCGGACTTGTGGACTCCTTTCTCCTCTTGCATCTCCGTCAGCAGGGGTACGCCGTGACAACAGAGCGCCCCCGCTGAAAATCAGTTTCAAGACAAGCCCTGGCGGTCTTGATGTACGCTGAGCGGGTGCCTTTTTGTCAGAGGGGCACAAGCAGTTAATTGTCCACTTGTTTATTTCTCTCTGTTTTAATCTATGTCTTACCTGCTTGTATACCTTTCTTGCAAATAAAAAGTTTTCTATTCTATTCTATTCTTGTTAACAAGCACTTTTATTTGTTAAGTGGTTAGTAAGTCTGCTTCGATACTGAAAATAACGTCTATTTTGGATCTAAAGTATACCTAAATGAAGGTCAAGTTGAATAGACTTGTTTCGCCTTCATTATAGCAATTTTAGACGGATAACGTCATCACGGAATATACTCGTACTTCAGCTTGAATAAACAAATTACGCAATTCATTCGAAAGAATATCTAGCAAATAATTTTGTCATTTCATCTTTTTGATGTTATGTGCCATGTTTCATTTATTCTTTAGAAAGAAAAAACTTATCGAAACCGTTAACATATCGTTTGATGTAGCGAGTAAGTATTCACATTTTCTAATATTATATCGAAGGAAGCATTAGATACTTACCTACTACAAGTACGTGTCATATGCCCGTATTTACAAACATTACTATGAGGTTTCACAGTGCGCGTGGACGCACAGGGGGACACACAAACCAATCACAGAGCTCTATTCAACGCTCTGCGTTCTATTTGCTGCTTCACTTAAGCAAGCATCGTTTGTGAATACAGGCGATAGGCTTTTTAATAAAACTGCAAATAAATCTTCCTAAAATTACGTTAATGCCAAGTAGGTAATAGAAGGTTAATGAAAAAAAAAACATACGGGTCGAATTGAGAACCTCCTCCTTTTTTGAAGTCGGTTGAAAATTGGTAAATAAGATATTAGGGTCATATTTTCAACCGACTTCAAAAAAGGAGGAGGTTCTCAATTCGAACCGTATGTTTTTTTTTTTCTATGTTTGTTACGCGATAACTCCGCCAATTATGAACCGATTTGAACAAATCTTTTTTTGGCGTATAGGTAATACCTCAAGGGTGGTCCCATTTAAATTTAATAATAGAAAAAACAACCCCCAAGGGTGGAAAATTGGGGATGAACTTTTTTATACGCAATATCTCCGCCGATTATAAATCAATTTGAACGATTATTTTTTTGTTGAATAGGTATTATCAAAAGGGTGGTTTCATGCGAATTTGAAGAAAATATTTCACCCCCAAGGGTGGAAAATTGGGGATGAACTTTTTTATACGCAATATTTTTAATTTTTAGTTTTTTTTTGTGTTCACGCATTTGAAGTCGGTTTTATTTTAAAAAAAAGTTAATTATGAGTTTTAATGAGAAATACGAATAAAATTAGATTGTGACCGAATTCGTTATGGTGCTTCAATTTGAAACGAAATTCGACCTTTCCAGCGATAAGGAAAGATAAATGAAAATGGTCCTGCGTTTACCTGTAATTAGAAAATGGAGCTATGTATTTAATCTCAGGTAATCTGTTAATGCTCTCTATGCAAATCTCATAATGCAAATTTATAAAGCCGCAGACGTCCACGAGAATTCCAGTTTATCAGAGATCGTTATAAATTATTATAACTGAATGATACTGTTCAAGGCGAGAGTGAATAGGCACTTACAGGGCAGATATGTATCATCCTAGATTGCATCCCACATGCGATTGTGGTCAAATACCTGCCTTGTTATGCATAAAAATAGTTTTATCAAATCCATTCAAATTTTTTGCGTGAAAGAGTTACAAAAACCATCCATCCTCAAAAGCTTTTACATATTAGTGGGACCTAAATTATATTATCTGCTGAATATCTAACTGACCTTTTAATTTTACATCCTTGACTACTTATTTATGTTTATCGCTAATGCAGTATTAAAAGTGCATAAATAAGCAGTGCACTATATTCACCAGCCTAGACTTCAGTGCTCCACTTTAGCCATTGATTGCCTGCATAATTTACGAGTAAGTTCCATTATGCAAAACAGAATCGTGACTGAGATTTTACAGTATATTTAGAAATCTCGATCGAAGTGCTTTTAGTGTTACTTAAATTGAAAAAAATTGAGCTAAAGTTGATATTGTTGCTACGCGTACTGCAATACGATAGGTATTGAAAATTTTGGACATAATATTACTCTCAATAATTTGTGCAATCCAAATTGTAACCTATTTTGATAGCTTGAAACATTACGATACTTACCTACTTACTTGACACTGGCTGGTTGAAATATCCAAACCGCAAAATGGCCATAATCTAACAAAAAAAATTTATTATAGGTAGAAATTTATTCGAATTTCAATTTTGAATAAACAAATGACACGAGTTAACGACTGGACGCGTAAAGTATTTTTATTTTTTCGAAAATGTATTACAGTCAGCATTACCAACAGCTGGATTTCGCGCGCGGTCACTGTAAAATTAAATGCAATTTATTATTAAACCGAAACTGGTTCAATTTGTACCTCCCGGTGTGTATAATATGGAGTCCAAAATATGGCCGGATTCCAAATGATTTTGAGTTACCTGACTGCAAAATTGTGATCAGTACCTAAATGCACATTTGAGAGCACATTTTTGCTGACAAGTATCTATTTTCTGTCTCATTGTTCACTCTCGTAGGTCCCAGAGCTATGAATGCAGTATTGTATAGGTACCAACAATTTTTTATTCTGAGCCATGGTTGGATTTCAAAACTGGCTTTTGTTTTCTCTGAGTGAAAATGAAGGTAAAGTTAAAACCTGGATTTGTAGTTGTTATAAGAGGTGCGATTTTCCAACAAAATACTTAATCTGATATGATGTCAACTGTATAAGCCCATAAACACCACTCAAAGTTCTGTATCGATTCACAAGATTAAACTTTAAGGCTGAGTTGCACCACCTAACTCCTAACTTTATCAGTAAATATTACGTTAACTGGTGTATTTTGTATGGAGTTTGACGTTTGTCAAAGTTAAATTAGGGTGGTGCAACCCAGCCTAAGCCTTTATGCCGTTCACGCAAAATTCAATTAAATATCCTTTGCCACCGTTTGATTAGATTTATGTCAAAGTTAGTCATATTCCGACCCACCTAACAAACCTGTCCACAGGTATGCGTTTATTTTGTCGTAAAATGACACGTATTACTATAGCATGAAGTGTCACAGTGATTACCTTGATGTACTGTCGTCCGTTGCCCTGTTTTATTTCATATTTCGTCATGAGGGTTGTTTTGGCACTAAAATATGCTAATGCAATCTCTACAAAAGCCTTCCTTGGCTCACCGAGCAAATAATACGGTAAATTACGGTAAAAATGTTATCCGGAAAATTGCTGTCTTTAAGGGTTGCAAGTAGGGGTTGCAAGTCCCGGTACTAAGGAGTGTTACTGAATTCCCGGTACCAGGTCTAAGCCAGTACCGGGAAAACCGGGAAATTCGGGAATATCGGTACCCACGTGAATGGTTATTATTTATTAAAACAAATTACCTAATTTGTACGTAATTTAAATAAAAATGTAAATAGGTTAACAAAAATATTAAACTTTTTCTGTTCAGTTCAATTGGTTTGTTACCTTAATAATAAATCAGTCCAAACAGTTACACAACACGACAAAACTAGTTATAAATGCCTATTAAAAATCATAACCGCCATATTCATAAAAAGCAACAATCGTTTAATCAACCTATTTTAGTTAAAATATGTTTTCTCACTTTCTATCAATGTCAAATACTGGCAGCGACAAGAGTTAGAGTAGGCGCACACCGTTGATTTTTAGTTGGCCGATAGTTGTGCCCGATTTTAATTTGTATGAAGAATCGGCCAAATCGAATCGGCGTAGTGTGCGCACTCCCATACATGCCCATACTGATCAACTGCCCGACTAAAATATCGGCCGACGAAAAATCAACGGTGTGCGCCTACTCTTAGGGACAAAACATAAATTAACTAAATTAGGTTTATAAAAAAACAAGCTGTTGAAAGAAATAACAAGTAGTACCTAAGTACAATCAGATAAAACAATCAGTCTTAAAAGGAAGGATAATGAATTAGGAACATTATTAATATTTTTTCATTTGTTGATAGTGTGTACGTAAAAATATGATGGCATCTATAGGTGTACCAGAATCTCATGGCAAACAAAAATATTGGAAAAGTGTGTTTTTCATATGGCAATTGTCTATGGCTTTATGTCACCTGTCAAAGTAAATCAAGAGATCTGTCAGTCGCTGCAGAAATTTTGTAATCTCTTCATGCCTATTTGTTATTTTTGTGAAAAAGTCGAAAAAGCTCAAGCAAGTCATATTGTTTTCAATGAGAATTGTAAAATAAGGCATAATTCAAAGTCAATCTATGATTTTAAATCACGTCGTCGAGTTGACAGTAAGTTGGGCTGAAATGTTTTGATACATTTAGTTTATTACCCAACTGCGTCAGAAGGAGCGTTGTGTTTTTTTTTATATTATTCTTAATATCTGCTTTATTGGGATTTTCAGGTGTATCTCACAAATTGGTGCAGAGGAATGGTGAAAATGTTATGACCATGTAAAGAAAATTGAAAAAGATTTCATCAAGCAAGTTTGAGTAATTGAAATGCTGAAAGAGCGATTTATATTATACAGGGTGGAATTTTGTAATGCCATCTGGAGGGAAAGTACCTACTCTTAATATTGTAGATAGAATTTTTTTCTCAAAGAAAACATTCCTTTATTTTTGTAAAGAAATAGAACTGCATTCAAAGATTTCCAAAAATTTGCTTACCACACCCGGGAACCGAACCAACTTAAATCTGTTAAAAATTACATCCCTGTATTTTTATTAAATCGATCGTTAGGGTTAAATATAAGGATGAAATCTCTCTAACAAACTTGATAAATCAAATGAAAGGAAAACCATGAAATTTTAAAGTATTTTGATAATGTTACAGAAAATTGTATGGTATAGTAGTGAATTTTCGAAAAAAAATCGAAAATCTTTGAATGCAGTTCTCTTTTTTTTTCAAAAATAAAGGAATGTTTTCTTTCAGTAAAATTTTCTATCTACAGTATTAAGAGTACTTTCCCTCCAGGTGGCATTACAAAATTCCATCCTGTATAAATACTAGAGATGAAACGGATATCCGGTAACTATCCGGTAGGCCGGATATCCGGCTTAAATTTACTATCCGGCCGGATACCGGATAGTAACTCACTATCCGGCCGGATACCGGATATTAAAAAACTACGACAATTTCCTATTAATAAAATGAAATACATTAATCTTTGAGGTAAATATCAATAAAATGGCTTACAATAATGACGGCTTTTATTTAAAGTCCAAAAAGTTACAAAAAAGCCTTATTATGGCCTTTCAAAACATATTTCTTTTTCTGGGCTATTCACTCTAATGACGAATACATAAATAGTAAATATCTGTTAAAGTCGAAATATTGCCAAATAAAATAGGCGATTTTTTTTTTCACTGATGGTCTGATGACATGATGCAATTTTCGCTGTTCAATCACACTCACGATTGCAACCGAAACTGAATTGATCTTCCCCCTAGACAAGTGGCAAAATCTGATATTCTATTCGGACGGATTCGATTTTCGAAAAGTGTGACTAGTCTAGTCTACTAATAGACCCACTGATCGCGTTCAAAGCACCTGTGCGGCGCTATACTCGTCACGACATGCAACGAGACAATGGGCCAATTATCCGGCCGCCGGATATCCGGCTATCCGGCCTAGCAGCTGGCCGGATATCCGGTATCCGGCCAAACAACTATCCGTTTCATCTCTAATAAATACCTCTTTAACTTGATCATCTATTGAAGAATAAGAAATGCAAGTGGAGTTCTTAGAATCGTTTTCTAGTTCTGAATGAAGTGATAAGTTATAAGTATGATACATAATAAAATTATTTACAGTAATATACTGTTTACTTATTTTTCAAGACATGTTTCTATGTTAAAAACCCGATGTATAACAACATTCTTCATACACATACCTAAAATTTACCTATAGGTAGGCATTCGTACTTCATGTTCATTAATATTAAAGTCATAAATAAAAAATTAAAAAGTATCAAGATCGTTACATCCAATTTCCCCAGTATTGCACTCAACAAAGTTTATTTTCCCCATTTGCCATGAGATTCTGGTACACCTATAGTCAAACAATTGTTATTAAAAATAAATTATTGAAGTACCGAAAGTCCCGGGAATTGCATCGTCAGTACCGGAACTAGATAAAGGATTAGATTATCGGGAATTCCCGGGAAAAATGAGTACCGGGATTTCCCGGGAGCAAACCCTAGTTGCAAGGTTGGATTTTTCCTGGCGGCTTGGTGACTGGAATTGAACCGCCACCGGTGCAGACGGAGAAGATGGTGAATTGTCTGCACGTGAAAAAGAGGTTGTCCGGCTTGCAGAAATTTATAAAAGTTACCTTTCCTTGTATGAAATTAAAAAAATGTAAATAAAACAGCTCCCTCTCAATTGACACAATTTATTTTGTCTCGTAAGCTTGAATACAATTGACAATTACGATATTATAACTACTGTAATAGATAGTGCCAATCTCAAGGGATTCAGGGTCGTTAATTAGGTTCGGTTTGGTGAATATTATTGCCACTACAAATTTCTTAAAACTCAGCCTAAATATTAAAAGACTCTACTAGTTAAGATAACTGCGCGATGTCAGGTCGGAAAGACTCCTACTTGAAGGATGGAAAAGTGGGTACCTTGGAAGCCATGCGGTTATAAGCCGTTACCCTGAACGTTCCTCTCTTCTTCCGGGGTCCAACGGGTCTCGCACACTTTTAGGCTACAAGCAGCGTCCTCCACGGCCTCAAGCGCGCAGTGCCAGATGCAGCTCTTGCATCTCCTCGACAGGAAAGCATTCAAACTCTTGCAGAGACAGAGGTTTGATGACAAGGAGGAAATGCGAAGAGATCAGCAGTTCAGAAAGGAGAAATAATTCATACGAAATGAAGAGAAATTAAGATATATGAAATATCATCAAAACATTATGTTTAAATTATAAAATTGTAAGATATGAAATGTAAAATATGAAATATATGAAATCCCGCATGAAGACTGTTCGCTAATTTAAGCTTCACTCGCAGTCTTCAGCAACCCAATACCCTCATCCAACATAACGTTTAGGAAATTTCTCATGTGTGATTATTTTAAATTATATTAAGAAATTATCGTGGATGCATTCTGCAACACACGATTGGAAACACAGGGGATTACATCCCCGAAAATAATAAAATTGCGGTTGCGCACGATCGACCAAAATTCCAAAGTGCTTTGACAGCTCCACTGACAGGCGCTAGTCATAGACATCGCGATACGTTTCGTTTCGCCGCTTGAAAAAGTAAATACTGTACTAATAAAACCATGATGAAAACAATTTCCAGAACACTGAAAATATTCTATTTGAAAAATAGAACACTGGGAAATGTTTCATCAAAATATATTTCAATTAACTGAGCAAAAAGCGCCATCCATTGCAAATTAGTTCTGAATCACGCCAATAGATGTCGCTAGTGGTATCCAAAATCAGAATATCGAGAAAGAAAATCAATTTGTGAAAAACAGCCAAAACTGCAACGCTACAATACCCTCCCCCCTAGACATTCGCACGGAGAAAGAATCTGAGCTGCCCTCAGCGAACTACAAACTGAAAATAAGAGAAAAAAAAAATAAGTGAATCTTTACACCAGAAAGACCCCCAAAAAGTCCAATTGAGAAAAAAAAACTAACTTACTAACTATAACTAAACTTTCACAAAAGCAATACCAAACCAAAATGATCCATCTACCAGGACTGATGTTCTACCAACCAAAAAAAATCTCTCCTGTCCGAGCATCCCAAATTCCCCATAAAGTCCCAACTGTGAACCAGTGGTACTCGATTTCCCCAGTAAAGTAGAACTTGACATGCAATTCTACTCGTTCTTTTTCCAAAACGTTGTTAGGCTATTTCGGCCATAACTAACATTATTTGCTAAAATAAAATAAAAATGCCTGGGTTATAAAACCGCAGAACAAAACGTCGCTGATCACAATATAATTGGACGTCACCGCAACAAAACACAACCACAGGGAATAGTGCTCAAAACACATGATGTCATCCCTGGAAACAAAAATCTGGACTATAAAGTCACAGAGAAAAAAACACGAGGCAAGTATACAGCAGATACTTGTCCACTCGAAAAAAGAAAAATAAATCGCATACCCTAAATGGGGCGATCACAAAAAAACTAACCTAAAGGTTTCCCTAAAAGGGAAAAGTAGCCTTGGCGTCATTGTTGGTAGAATACCAAACAACACTTGTGAAACAAGTCCTACGGCTGAGAACCCTGGCAAAAAACTATTCGGCGAACTGAGGGTGAAAACAAAAGACAAGGATTAAACCTTGATGTCCTTGATATGCCAAGTACCGAGAGGCTTGCCATTGTGAGCAATTAATTCGTAAACAAGCGGAGATAGTACCTTCTTGACAATGCACTTCTCGTACTTTGGGGCAAGCTTGGTAGCCTTGAACTTCTCAGCGTCACTCTGAATGTACGTTTTGTGCCACACCTCCTGACCCTCTGAAAGTTTGACGTTACGTCTTCTGAGGTTGTAGTACCTGGTGTTCGTAGCGTGGGCCTTCAGCAAATGCGAACGTACCTTCTCGAACACTTCCTTCAAGACGCCAAACTCCCCTGCATAGTCTTCTCTTGGCATAGCAACTTCATACTCGCAGTCGTCCGTTTGCTTATAAAAGGAGCCATTTATTATAGGTTCTCTGCCATGAACCAAAAAGAACGGTGTAAATCCGGTAGATTCGTTCACAGCACTGTTAAGTGCGAACTGAATCTTAAACAAATTGAGATCCCAGGTTCTATGATCTTCTTTCACGTACGAAGATACGGCAGTCATTACTGTTTTGTTATACCTTTCGACCAAGTTTATCTGTGGCGTGTATCTAGGGCCGTAATGTACACGAGGGACGTTATATTTCTCCAACAGGCTACGAAACTCCGATCCCGTAAACCCCATTGTCGGTAATTACGGTTTCAGGAATTCCATGAGCCAGGAGAACATAGTTCTCGAACGCCTTGGCCACAGCTGCGCTAGTCGCGCGTCTCAAGGGAAATAGCATTGTATATTTTGAAAAACAGCAAGTGACCACTAACAGATGAATGTAACCTGATCGGGATCTAGGCAAAGGTCCGACTAAGTCTATCGACAAAGCTTGAAACGGTCTGAAACATTGCTTAGGCTGACCCATGAGTCCAGGTGTCAAGGTAGTCTTGTGTTTGTACGCGGAACAAGTTGTGCAATTTTTTACGAAGTCCATGACGTCGCGGTACATCCCCGGCCAATAATACCTCAGGCTCAATCTTCGGTGTGTTTTGAATACACCAAAGTGTGCTGAAGTCGGAGGTTCGTGGTTTTCGGCGATGACTGCTTTCCTCTTGGACTTGGACACAACTTCTTTCCAGTCAAACTCCTGTGTCAGGGTATATTTACCTTTACTAAGCCTGTACAGTTTCCCATTTTCAATGCGATAATTGGGGTAGTTCTTTGGATAAGCCGTGCAACCATGTATCACTTTATTATACCACTCATCATCAACGTCTACTGAAACTGAGGTATCTATAGCATCTACATTCAATAAACGCGAGAGAGCGTCTGGGACAACATTATCTTTCCCCCTACGATGCTCGATAGTAAAATTGTATTGGGACAGACGACATCCCCAACGAGCTAAACGACCTGTCGGGTTCTCTAAGTTCATGAACCATTTAAGGGAAGCATGATCCGTAATAACCTTAAATGGTCTGGTGCCTAGGTACGGTTCAAATTTCTCTACCGCAAAAACAACCGCTAGTGCTTCCCTTTCGGTTGCACTGTAGTTACGTTCATTCTTATTAAGTGATCTACTAATATATGCAATAGGATGGTCATTCCCGTCTACTGTCTGGGTTAGCATACCACCTATGCCGTAACTTGACGCATCGCAATTAACAGAAAAGGGCTTCTCAAAATCTGGGCATGCTAAAACTGGAGCAGAGACCAAACAATTTTTTAAAGATTCAAAAGCCTCTTGTGCAGCTGGGTTCCACAAAAATTTAGTCTTAGTACTGGTGAGGGCATTCAAAGGCGCAGCAATAGATGCAAAATTACGGATGAACCGACGGTACCAAGAACAAGTGCCTATAAACATTTTAACCTCTTTCGAAGTTTTTGGTACCGGGAAATCAAGAATTGCACGCACTTTGTCTGGGTCTGTCCTCAAACCATACTCATCAACGATGTACCCTAAATATTTCAGCGACTGTCTAAAAAATTTACTTTTTTCGAAGTTAATCGTCAAATTTGCACTTTGGATGCGTTGGTGCAGTCGCTGTAATAATAATAAATGCGTATTGAAGTCCTCTGCAACTATTATGACGTCATCAACGTAACAAAAGATCATTCCTTTAGTTATATCACTACAAAAAGGCGTTCCGAACAACATGTCCATCAATCTTTGCTGACGAGCAGGTGCTCCGTAAAGACCAATTGGCATTACCTTAAATTTGAACAAGCCTCTCCCTGGAACAGTGAAACTAGTTTTCTCTTGTGACTGTTCGTCTAATTTAATTTGCCAGAAACTAGATTTAAAATCCACAGAACTGATGTACTTAGCATTTCTAAGGCTGTCTAAAATTTGAGGTATGTACGAAATAGCGTAAGCATCACCTTTAGTGACTGCATTAAGTTTACGGCAGTCTAAACAAAATCGCCATGAACCGTCAGATTTAGGAACCATAAGTACGGGATTATTCCACGGACTTTCACTAGGTGTAATAACATCTAGCTCCAGCATCTTATCTACCTCCTTATGTAACTCCTTAGATTTCTCAGGTGACATGGGATATGGCCTACACTTAATCGGTGAAGCTTCGCCTGTGTTTATTGTGTGCTCAATAAGATCCGTCCTACCTAAGCCCTTGCTTTCAAAAGAAACACTATGAAACTGCTTGATCATCCTGTCTGCCAATTCACGTTGTTCCAAGTTTAAGTTTTCAAAAGACTGAATAAAATTACTAGGCTTGTCAATGTTAGCTGATGTCTTAAGAAAATTTTTAGGTGCCTCTACGTAACAAATATTTTGAAAAATCTCTGGCATTAATTTAAATTTTTTCCAAAAGTCTACTCCTAAAATGACATCAGAGACAATTGAAGGAATGACATAAAATGTAATTACCTTTGTGACGTCCTTAAATGTAATAGGTAATGTGATGGTTCCTATAGTGCTACAGAAAGACCCATCAGCAACAGTAACCGTTGATGCACACGACTCATCCAAAGAGTAACCCAGATCAATGAAACGTTGGTGTGCTCCGTTACCAATAATTGAAATTGCAGCTCCAGAATCCAATAATCCGCAAACAGTCATGTCTAAAATGTTCACGTTTAAATATGGCCGAACATCATTTATATTAGGTTTAAACAGAACCGAAGTAACGTTGTTGTTTTTGAAATAAGAATCAACAATGTCTAACCATTGTTTATTTTCAGAAGGTTCGACATCTTCTGAAATAACATTACTTCGGTTACCTGCTAGTTTTTTTGAATTGGTAGCACTTTTACACTTAGCACAATTTTTAGTAGTGTACCCTACTTCACCACACTTAAAACATAACAACCGTTTATCCGTACAGTATTTTGTACTATGTGTATTTGCCTTACACTTCAAACACAATAGTTTTTTGTTAGAAGTAGGTTTACTGTCAGAAAAGGGTGGTTGTGTGACAGCAGTAACAGGCTTTGGTGATTTACCCTTGTAGGTGTACTCCGGATTCATACACGGCTGTTTAGGTGGTTCATTGAAGGTACTAGTTTGCTGACGTCTTACTTCAATTTTACGACATTTATCTTTGAGGTCAGCAACAGTGTCGAAGTCGTGTAAAGCTAAAAATTCAGCATAGATAGGCCTAATATTATGTAACAAGATCTCAATCTTATCTTGTTCACAAAATGGCCGTTTCAAACGCGAAAACATTCCATTCATGATAGCAAAATAAATGTGGGTAGGTTCATCCTGACCTTGTGTACGAGAACGAATTTCTCCTATCAACCTATAGTCATAATCTGCAGGTGCAAACTCCTCAACCAATAATTCACTTAGTTCCTTCCACGACGAGACCTGATCTTTGGCACCTCTATACCATAAAAGTGTTTGATCATGGAAAAAACAAAACGCCGACTTAAATAAAACACTATCAGAAACACCAAAAGCTGTCGCGCGTTCATTAACTAATTCCAAAAAGGAATGCACACTGGAATCAACTGAAAACCTTATGTTCCAATTTAAAATATTTACCTTCGATGACTGGTCCACAACAACAGTTTCCCTACAATCGTCTGAGTATAAATTGGAACTAGATTCGCCATCTGATTTGTTTGTGACGAAGCCTTCTAAAACTGAAAAGCACAAGTTCAACTTCTGTTTTAAGCTAGCTAGAATAGCTGCGTCAACAGTTTCCTTACACGCTGCTAGCCTATCCAGTCGGTGAAGCGAGTGGCAATACAAAGCCTTCGCACGAGTCAGCCGATACCGCTCCTTAGTCTTCTTGAAATTATCTAAGTGTGATTGTAATTCCTTTAACTTGCCAGAAATATTGGGCAATTCCACACTAGGTTTAAGTTCTTCAGCAATAATTTCCTCAGGACTAAACTCAGAACACAATGACTTAAGTTGTTTTTTCATTTTGGGAACTGTATCTTCCGGAGACTCAGATCGAACAGTTATCTCATAAATAAGTTCGTCGCGTAATAATGAATGGTAGTAAACCGTTTTGGTATCCATTGTAAAAAAACTATGTGTAAAATAAACTAAGTGGCAAAAATATTATTTAAAAATTTTAGAATGAAAATGAATTTAAATTGTCAAATTTGTTGAGAATGGCACCTTACAAGATTGGATAAAACCTCTCACTTATGTTCTAAAACACACAATAACAACAATAATGTTATTGTTATAAAAATTATACAAGTAACTAAACAAGTATGTAAATAATAAACAAAAAAATAACAATGTACTAGGTAACTTCAAATTAATGTTATATGTCCGCAGTGACACAAAAGGGAATTGTTACCTTAGTACAAAATAACAGGTAAATAGGTACTTTGTTATCCTATTACATAAACTAATTTTAAATTTCAACAAAAGTGTTTGTCCTTGAAAAATTAATTAAAATTAAAGTAAGTAACGGGTTATATGTTTACATAAAGAAACACAAAAGCAGTGTAGGTATACTAAATTGATAACCTAACAATAAGAATGTTACTTACTTGTCCCAACTATAAAACAAGTTTCAACTCAACAAAATAACCAAACATTATGTAGTTCCTCATAAATAAGAGTAAGTACGCTCTGTTATAAATAGGTTATAAGTTTATGTTGTTAACAAAATGTGGGCCACAAAAATAAAATACAGGACAAACACAACACACAACATGAGAAATTCCCTAATTACAATATTAAAATATCTAAACAAAAGTGTATGAGAGGATAGTCAGCAAACAATGTCGCTTCTTTTATTAACCATCCACCCATAAACCTTTTACAAAAAAGGTGGCAATAATAAACACCAAAAGATGGGCGCCACTGCAAGAAAAGATTTTTTCCTGGCGGCTTGGTGACTGGAATTGAACCGCCACCGGTGCAGACGGAGAAGATGGTGAATTGTCTGCACGGGAAAAAGAGGTTGTCCGGCTTGCAGAAATTTATAAAAGTTACCTTTCCTTGTATGAAATTAAAAAAATGTAAATAAAACAGCTCCCTCTCAATTGACACAATTTATTTTGTCTCGTAAGCTTGAATACAATTGACAATTACGATATTATAACTACTGTAATAGATAGTGCCAATCTCAAGGGATTCAGGGTCGTTAATTAGGTTCGGTTTGGTGAATATTATTGCCACTACAAATTTCTTAAAACTCAGCCTAAATATTAAAAGACTCTACTAGTTAAGATAACTGCGCGATGTCAGGTCGGAAAGACTCCTACTTGAAGGATGGAAAAGTGGGTACCTTGGAAGCCATGCGGTTATAAGCCGTTACCCTGAACGTTCCTCTCTTCTTCCGGGGTCCAACGGGTCTCGCACACTTTTAGGCTACAAGCAGCGTCCTCCACGGCCTCAAGCGCGCAGTGCCAGATGCAGCTCTTGCATCTCCTCGACAGGAAAGCATTCAAACTCTTGCAGAGACAGAGGTTTGATGACAAGGAGGAAATGCGAAGAGATCAGCAGTTCAGAAAGGAGAAATAATTCATACGAAATGAAGAGAAATTAAGATATATGAAATATCATCAAAACATTATGTTTAAATTATAAAATTGTAAGATATGAAATGTAAAATATGAAATATGAAATATATGAAATCCCGCATGAAGACTGTTCGCTAATTTAAGCTTCACTCGCAGTCTTCAGCAACCCAATACCCTCATCCAACATAACGTTTAGGAAATTTCTCATGTGTGATTATTTTAAATTATATTAAGAAATTATCGTGGATGCATTCTGCAACACACGATTGGAAACACAGGGGATTACATCCCCGAAAATAATAAAATTGCGGTTGCGCACGATCGACCAAAATTCCAAAGTGCTTTGACAGCTCCACTGACAGGCGCTAGTCATAGACATCGCGATACGTTTCGTTTCGCCGCTTGAAAAAGTAAATACTGTACTAATAAAACCATGATGAAAACAATTTCCAGAACACTGAAAATATTCTATTTGAAAAATAGAACACTGGGAAATGTTTCATCAAAATATATTTCAATTAACTGAGCAAAAAGCGCCATCCATTGCAAATTAGTTCTGAATCACGCCAATAGATGTCGCTAGTGGTATCCAAAATCAGAATATCGAGAAAGAAAATCAATTTGTGAAAAACAGCCAAAACTGCAACGCTACAGGGTGGATTCGACCAAACAAGAGTAAATATTAATCACAGAATAAATCGTCAGTTATTCGACATTTTGACAAAATTCCCATACTGAAACTGTCAATGTGCCACTTATACTAGGAACTCGTAACTATTCTCGGACAAAACTCTGGTCGAATCGGGCCTAAATATGATAATTACGAAAACATGGGCACAGAATAAGTAATAGTACAGGTACAGAAGGATTACTCCGCAAGACGATTTAAATAAATGCGAGTCTTGCTACGACGCGATACAGTGGAATTCAGCTCGCACAGCACTACGTACCTACAATTTTATTTACCTACAAGTTTTGTCTCTTTCTATCGCGTGCCTCTGAACTTTTCTTACGCTGTTAGGGTTGCTGTCTAGTGAAAAAATATTAAACTACTTATTTGTAATGAGGTACGTATGTAGGTAAGTATGCATTCATTATGGAAAACCTTGGGAGAGGCCTTTGTCCAGCAGTGACGCATTCTGAGCAGTAGTCATAGTAGGTTAGGTTCCTATACTATCCTAGTAATTATTGATTACCCACTTGGCCAACATACCTTTCAGCATCTTTGGGAAGCGAAAAAAAAGATGAATCCGGTAGATTACTTTTCGAATTTAAACACCCGAACGCCGCACAATATTTCTTTCTCTTTATGTCCATTTTTAAATAATACTTCGATCATAGAATTATAATCATACTACAACGCACGCCAGCGTCCTGACGAGCGCGCGCGTGACACTCGACTGATATAATACTAGATATGAGACGTATTTACTAGAACAGATCCACACACTAGGTATTTTACAGTACTAGGCGGCACCTATTCCATTTCTTAAAATACTTGATCCACCTAGTATTTTATAAATTACACGATTTCCGACCCTACCCTGAAAGTAATAGAGGTTATTATTGCGTAATCCGTAGTCGTGTATTACGCGCACCTAGTATTTCTCGCTAAGCTTATGTGCGAACGTAGAGATTCACTCCGTCTCTGTCTGAGCAAACAAATTTGAGCGCGACGAAGCAAACGCACACAAACGTAGTCAAACCATATTCATGTAAATAAGAAAAAAATATGTAAATATTTTTATGAAATTGATATCTTTTAAATACGCCAACTTTTAAGTTGACAGTCCAAAGCCTGTTGAAGTATGAAGGGAGGAATTATTATTCAATTTCAAATTTCATTATTCATACTACGGTTGTATCTTTTCAAAGAAAATTGTATTTTAAAGTCATATTACTTGGATTAGTCCTCACTAGTCGCGTCAAGTATGCTAAATTACTACGTACTAGGTGGAACAGGTATTTGGATCGAGTATTAATAAATACTTGGAATAGGTGCACCTAGTATCAAATTTACCTAGTATAACCCATCTCTATATAATACCCGCCGGCGGGGCGCTTCGCTGTAGGTAATTATCGGATGTACCGCGCAGAGTGAGCCAGGCCTGACATGGGTAACGATAACGAGAGGGTCTTTGAAATAAGTCTACACGTGTTAATAAGTACTTACAAATTTCACGTGAAGTGTTAACATAAAGTAGTAAAAGGGAGGGATATTTAAAGGAAAAGCAACACGTGTAACTCCAATTTACATTGTACAATTCAATTTGGTATTTCTTTTGTGTACAAATTATATTAAAAGGTATGAATGAACAGCGTGCTTACCATGAGTTTACGTTATGTGTGCTCGCTAGCGACTGCGTAAAAATGACATTAAATGTATGACAGCGGTTCACAGCTTCAAGAACTAAAATCTTCATAGATTTTCTTTGACGCACTCGCTAGCGAGCAACGTAAACTCATGGTAAAACACACTGTTCCTACGTCACTTTAAGTTTCTCGTATCCTCGATGATTTAAGTTAATACAATATTTAAAGAACTAAAACAATTTATAGAAATACCACAAAAATTACTCGCGAAAACTTTAACACACGAATTCGCGTTGGTCGGTTGTGACGCTAGAAAATAGACCGCAACTGGCCGCTAACTCGAAAATGAATATTGAAGTTGGAAGAACACCCGGCGTTTCACTCATGTTTTCAATTTTCATCCAAAATTTGAACGTTTGCAACTTAGAATTAATTACAGAAAGCCAGCATCAAATTAAAACCTAACATTTATGCCATACAATTATGTAATCTTAGTCGTGTGACCACTTCCATGGATGACGTAAGAGGTGACTAAAGGGAGAAATATGCCAACATCAGACCTCCCATCTGGCAAAATTTTCCATTTGCCTGTGGTAAATTGTGATGATCGTCCTCCTACAGTGGAGACTAAATGACCTACAAAGTTTCAATTAATATGTCACACAAGTAAATAGCAAAATATTCCGTAAAATATTCCCTACAGGCCATAGCCATAGGCTCATAATAACAATAAAGAACGGATGTTTATCGTTTCGTTATTGTATTTAAAACTTAATTTTCTTTCCAATTTTGGAAATTGTCTGCGAAGTAAATATCGGATATTGAAGGGTATGAGGCGATGTTTGCTCACGAAGCGAAGCGAAAGCGAATTGATTTATGGCGTTCGACACGAAGTAATATGATTTGATGACTCTATCTACCTACTACCGTTTCGATGACTAACCTTTACTGACTTCTATTGCTTGATTTTGTAAAAAAAAAGTCGCATATGTACCTGAAAATTTACCTTGATATTTTTTTTTCTTATGTAAGACAAGGCAGATATTTGACCGCAATCGCACCTGGTGTTAAGTGAGATGCAGTCCAGGATGGTACATATCTGCCCCGTAATTTATTTGTGGAAAGATATGGGTGGGTACACTTACATCTGGAATTGTTCTGAAATAAAAAGTGCACATAAATTAACCTGAAAAATAAACATACGAGTAATTGGTGGATTTTTAACCATTCGTGAACGTGCATGAGAAATGTAACAAATCGAAGTAACATGTGTGACTGTTTTCATTTCGGACGTAGAGACGAATTTTTTCAGCCTCTCCGTAATGTTCTACTAATCTTGCTCCATGAAGTGATTTGCAAAATTTTATAAGTCACGAATTTTACCTTGTCTAAGCTATTCTTTAATCGCTCAACCAGTAAGGTGAGGGGATGGAACAACCGTACCTAATAATAAGACCCCAATACTTATTTTCGTCACGTTCCTCTATCCGCACTGATCAATACCATTCAATACCTAGCAGTTTTCTTTTATCTTTCTTAATAAAGGCCACTAGCACCTAAGACAAGGATTCTCAAACTAATGGTCTTTGAACGAAGAGAACCTAGATTTTTGTCATAGCTTGTTCCGTGAAGCAATTAAGACTAGATTTCTTTGCAGATTTTGTAGCTAGCCAGTCACACTTATCTATGTCATATTAATATAGATCTTATTTTTCTTTTCGGGTACCTTTTACGATAACCAGCCTGCACCAAGGCCCTAGCGATTCACATACCCTGTTTGAGAAAGCCTGCCTTAAGACTATGCCTTTCAACTTTCAAGCGTCTCTTCTGTCTTACAATCCAATTTATCAAAGTACTCGGAACGACTCTTATAAATAAATGAAATATCTCTTTCACTTTTGAGTTTGTCTCTGTAACTAAGTAGATATTTACAAGAAATTTCGACGACAAAGGCCTTTGCTTTGGGGCGATGTAAAAATAACCAGCGTGCGCTGATTCGTGAATATTTTAAAAGGGTTTCGGTATATATACGATGTTGCAAAAAACGACCGGGCTGGATGCGATATGAAAAACAAATGAGACTGCTTGAGGAACATATTTTGGGTACGAGATTTATTTGTGAGTAACGCGAACGCCATACTTCTTCTTTCATGTGTTACAGCAGCCTCAAATGTTCGTCACACCCAAAGTAGCCCAAAAGTTCGCAACACATCTTTGTTACAATTGGAATAAGGTTGTGTGGTCCAGTTTTTGGCCACTTTGGACACAACTTTAGGTGTTACGATCTATTTGACGCTGATTGTACTATTAAAGTCACATTTACTCACACACATACAACCTTAGTTTCAGACTTTATGAACCGCCTAAACTATAGCGTTCATGTTATGTAATGTGGTATGTTAACGTCATGAATAAATGTGATGAAAAAAGTTATTACTGAATTAATTTCGCGTCTGTCATCTGGCCACCAAGAGGGAGCGACGAATACGCGTAGTTGATATCAGACGAAAAAAAGAAAAATATTCACAGAGAATGTGGCTCGTAATCTTTGGCGAAAGTTGTAGTGTCCTGATGTGTATTGTATTGATTAAATGAAGCTCAATGGATGAAACTTCCATAAAGAAGGGTTTTGCCTTAATTGCCACACTTGGCAGGCTTGGAAAGTTGCGGGAAGTACCTGGATACAGGCAACGCAAGACCGGTCGTTGTGAAAATGTGAGGGGGCTTGGTCCAGCAGTTGTACATCACAACACAAGGAGATGTAACTTTTTAAACTGTTCTTCCTTCTTTTCAATCTGGTTTGCAAGAAAAATGTTAAAGTTACAAACAATTACAAAGAGTTTTCTCAAGGATGACGGACGACGATGTCCATATTGCTTGCGGCTTGTTTAACAAACACATTGGCAAATAAGCAAAGGGCGTGAACAGGCCCTTCCTTACCTAATCTGTAAACAAAAACACTAATGCCCGTTTTCACCATCAATCCCTAATATTTAAGCGACCCTTTAACAAATTGGTCATTAAAAATTTGAGATTGATGATGAAAACGGGCATAAATGTTGTTTTCTATGTTTCAGTTCAGACTGAGCATTGAGCAATCGTGTGTCTTCTTCTATTTAGATTGAGCAATTACGTCATTGCGATTATAACCATCCAGCATCTTTTAATCTACATTTTGATAGCACATACTTATTATTATGTGTCTATTGTGCCTACTTTATCATACATAATAGTAGTTGTTATTCGCTCGGCTTTCAGAGAGCTCCATAACGAACACTGATTATAATCTCCCAGGCTTCACTAATGAGTACCTTCGTTACGATCTATCTGGGTCTAGGTCAGATTTTAGTGTATTTGGTAGACGTGCCTATTAATTTGAAAACTATAGGTATTGTCTAGAATACCTAACATTTTAAATTTGTGCTTAATGGAATAACTCAATAATGGATGTCGAATACAGAATCTTTAAATATGCGAGACACCAGCTAGGCTGGGTTGCACCATCTTACCTACTTTAACTTTAACAAACCCAACTTTAGCCGTAACTATAACGTTAACCGGTGTATTTTACATGGAGTTTGACAGATTTTTGACGTTTGTCAAAGTTAAAGTAAGATGGTGCAACCCAGCCTTAGTTAGGGCTTGTTCCCTAGGAGACATTCCGTTCATTGTAGGAACTGTTTTTTGCGGGATCCCGTTTTACGTGTCTTCAGTTACAGTGACCTGCTAAAACCCGATTGGCTCGAATTCGCAATTTGAATTTTAAACACACACGACAGAAAGTCGACAGTCCAGTTTTACGGGATTCCTGCATCACTGGAAACAGTGTCTGGAAATGCTGTTAAAGTTTAGTCAACCTGCCCCATAAAGTGTACCTTATTTTGTAGACAGTAGGATCCAAGTTTGTATGGATAGAGTAAACATTCCCCTTTTACCAATTACTAGTATAACTTTAATAAAGAAATATTAGTTACAATTATCTTTCACTGCCGAAACTCTACGCCGAATTCTGATTTGATCCCTACAGGCTAGTGTTAATCAGAGGTTTTGTTTCTTCTTTCCCCAAGGTTAGGTCAAAAATCATTCAAATACAGGCTTTTCAACTCGGAAACAGTGTGTCAAACAATTAAAAGTCAACCAGCCTCTTAGTTTAGCCTCTTAGGACGCTATTTGGATCAAATATGTAATTGCTCATTAATGAATAATAAATAAATAAATAAAAATAGTTCCAAGTTTGTATGGATAGAGTAAACATGCCCCTTTTACCAATTACTAGTATAACTTTAATAAAGAAATATTAGTTACAATTATCTTTCACTGCCGAAACTCTACGCCGAATTCTGATTTGATCCCTACAGGCTAGTGTTAATCAGAGGTTTTGTTTCTTCTTTCCCCAAGGTTAGGTCAAAAATCATTCAAATACAGGCTTTTCAACTCGGAAACAGTGTGTCAAACAATTAAAAGTCAACCAGCCTCTTAGTTTAGCCTCTTAGGACGCTATTTGGATCAAATATGTAATTGCTCATTAATGAATAATAAATAAATAAATAAAAATAGTTCCAAGTTTGTATGGATAGAGTAAACATGCCCCTTTTACCAATTACTAGTATAACTTTAATAAAGAAATATTAGTTACAATTATCTTTCCCTGTCGAAACTCTACGCCGAATTCTGATTTGATCCCTACAGGCTAGTGTTAATCAGAGGTTTTGTTTCTTCTACCCCCGAGGGTAGGTCAAATCCTAATTGGCGAAATTGGTGATTTGTCTTCAATAATATTAGTCCTTTATTAGCAGTTCCCTAAGGGTCTGAAGGGTGATCATTAAGAGCATTGACAGCACAAATAAAATGTGGTATATAGGCAATCAGAGTTGAGATTACACCACCTTTTTTTCTGGGTAGTTGTCAGATATTGTACCTATTCCTTCTGCACCTTCTGTCGTTTAGTCGCTTGGTAGGTAATTATAGTGTTGTTAACAGCTGTTGTTATAGATAATAAAATGTCTGACAGTGCTGCCCTATTGTATGTGATGTGTACTATGGGTTTTCAAATAAATATTAGTCTGTGCTGAACAACCAATGAGTTTTATTAGCTTAAGGGCTCAAAGTGCGTAGAACTAAAGTGATCTGTCTACCGTCGTAAACATCTCCTAAAAATATTTCAGTCACCAAACTGATCAGCTGACAACTCTACTGCTGACAAACTGTTCAACACCACTGCGAACAAAAACTGTAATATAATTTCAAGTCCAAATATTATCCAGACCATAGTCGCACATTCATATACGAGTATAATCCTTTTCATCTCTAAACTGGGCAATTTAAGTAATTGGCTGAACCAAGCTCGAATTAAGCTAATTTGGAGCGACGACACGTGTCAGTTATATGCATAATTTATGCACACAAGTGGACATTTGCGAATGGCAATCAAGTAGAGTTTTAAGTTTGTCATCGCTTCATCTAATTATTTAATTTACTACGTGTGAAATAAGCTATGTTTTTTTTTACAATTTTCATTTCTTTGTACTGACAATGACAACAGCACAAATCTAGGTAGAACCTAGTTAGTTGTCGAACGCACAGCGTTGAATATAGCTCTGTCATTGGTTCGTGTGTGTCTCTCCGCCACTCAAGTATTTGTCTATAAATAGGTTTTTGGGACCCTGTGCGTCCACGCGCACTATGAGACTTCATTGTAATGTTTGTGAATACCGGTATTATTTATGTAAGCTCAAAAAATATTTTACTATCTAAATTAAAAGTGTAGGTAATTAAGTGATTGTTATGTGCCACACGCGGGACATTTCTGAGGTGTCCAGAGAAGTACCAGGCCTTGTCGCCTACACCAATACAACTCTTACTAAAAAGCTACCTCTCATTGTGCCACTTAGCTAACTAATACATCTGCCGTCACCAGTTCTCAGAAGCTAGACTAGAAAATCCTTCATCCTAAATTAAGAAAACTTTCGGGCTCAGCCTGACAGCGAATTTGAGTGACAAATAAAACTTTATTCATTTCGATGTAATGAACGAGTCGGTATCGTGTCTAAAAAGGGTGCTTTTCCGCTGAAGACACTGAGTTCCGTTTAGTATTTCATGTCTTTTTAGCAAACTTTTCATGTCCTTTTTGCTAATCAACTTTAAAATAAAATGCACCCTTTTAATTTTTTCACTTTGTAAAGTGCTGTTGTTTAGGTACTTTGTTAGATTTATCGACTAAACTTGATGTAGACCCCGGCTTCACCCGCTTATTTAAGCTTTTCAAAAAAATTTTACTGCTAGCGCACGCACCTCTCTTGAGCAAAAAATGGTAACTACGTTCATTTCTTACTAAATGTAACTAAAGAACTCTACGAAGTTACTTCGCATGGAATTTCGGTGATAAACAATAGCGATCAAAACTAAAGTTATTTATCAAGTTATTTGCAACAACTGAGGCTACAACCTTGATGTTGGCGTCGACTTTTAACATATACGAAGCATGGCATCAAAACGTACAAAAATTACACTTTACGTAGTAACTACGCTTCGTGTACCAACTCACACGAATTCAGTACCTACTTATGAATCGCATTAAGTATTAATTTTCTTGGATGTTAGACAAATTATCCCTTGTAACCTAATCGTAGCTCATTTCGCATTCAACACAATTATTATTTTAATGTATTCAGTTAAAACAATGATTTCTAATTATGTGATGGGATTGCATGAATTCACAGTTGTTTTTACTCTTTTACATAGGTACTAATTATTATTTCTACCAACTCAAATCGTAATCAAATTAATATAGTTACCTACATTGAGGACTTGCAACTTTTTCGCATTATTCATAAGTTATGAAATTTAATAATGACTTTATGATCTACTAAGCGTCTGAAATAGCTCTGAGTAGTTTACACCGCTTGAACTTTTGAAGTACCCTTAATAATGATCATGATCTTTTCGATAGCCGTCGATTTAAGCCAATTTCCTAACACAATATAATAGGTGCCCTAGGTAACAGGAATCGAACCCTGGACCAGGTCGTAACGTCAAATACTCTATCCTCTCTATCTTCAATATGACTTAAGATTAGATTTGTGCACGTACACAAATATTTATTTATATTTTTTATCAGAAGATGCTTAAACTGGTAACGATTTGGATTTTTAACATTTTATTAAACGTAAAAGGCAAAACTTTTCAGATTAATTCAGGCAAGTCCGTAACAGATGGTAACTTCGTGCTATCATAAAATAGTTCGAGTTCACCCTGGTTTTTGTCGTATTGCTTGATTTGCCATTCTGACCATTAAGTATATTGGGGTAAGTTCCATTTTCTGTGGAACAAGCGAGTTGGAGCAGACACATGGCTTTCATCCAGGATACCGCTGAGTAAACAACGTTTCAGACGTAATATTTCTGATAACGTAATACATAAAGGACTTGGTAATGTAGTTGCGAGTAAATATTATTGTGTTCATACAATCAACAAAGTATAAAAATGATGTAGGAAACCGATGGATAGGTATGGCTGTTACGGGTAACCGATTGTACCTACTTACTGTGTTCTTTAGTAAGGTTATTGGTTTGGTGGTAAATTATATTATGCCTTAATAAAAAAGAATGGAAACAGCTATTTGGGACAACAAAGTGTACTAGGACTTCATAAAGAGTATTAACAAAAGATTTTTTAAAATTAAAAAAATTAATAAATTCATAATCATAAGAGGATAGCTGGTGGAACAGCCAGCAAAACATGGTTTTGTAGAAACTAGGTAGGATTTAGGTATTTCATCTAATAAATTACAAAAAGCCTCGCTTTTTATCTATTTTTATCTCCACTTTACTACTTAAGTACCACCCCTTGTGTAGAAACTCTGAATTAGGTCCATGAAAAGGTATTTCATAAAATAAACAAGCCTCGTTTTCCAATATCTATTTTCATCTCCACTTCACCACGCTCTACAAAAGAGCCTTCAAACTCTAGCTCCAACAAGAACGTTTCGTTTTACGACAGATGCTCATTATAAACGTGGCGCCAAATGACGGCGCTTCATCACGGTGACACGTACACGCAGCGTGGTATGGAACGTCCGGCGTTTCTATTGTCCGATATGGGTTACCTAGTATTGAACGCTACGAAGCTTCCAGCTGTGTGCTGGTAGGTCGTAGAATTTCGAGCGTTTCAAAAGCACTTACAGGGCAGTTATGTACTCGTACCACCCTAGACAGCATCTCACTTAACATCAGGTTCGATTGCGGTCAAATACCTGCCTTGTTCTGCTTAAAAAATATTTCGAACGACGATGCGTAAAGGTAACGCTGAGACATCTTACGGTAAAAAGATTTTATTACAAAAATTCTGCATTTTAGTGTAAATTCACAATCTACAAGACAGCTCATCAACTTTGAGAATGAGATACATAATAATTAATTGCATAAACTTACTAATTACAATTTACGCGGGAAGAACCTGGATGCGGGCAGCATATGACTGGTCGTTATGGAAAGCCTTGGGGGAGGCCTTTGTCCAGCAGTTGACGTCATTTGGCTGAACCGAAGTAATTACAACTACATTATATGGCACAATATCTTGATGTGTCGTGGTCTGTTCAGTTTATTCTGAAAAATAATATCTTGAACCAGCACACAAATAGGTCACCATTTTATGTGTGGTAAAAAGAAATAGAAATCAAATTAAAATACTATTCAGTTTGAGAAAATCAATGCTTAAAACAAAGGTACCATTTACGTCCGGAAAATTTCCTTTAGAAGTTATTCTTCGTTACTGTCCGCCTACGTTTAGCCTTACGCCCTGGATGTACTTTATCACTAGCTCTAACGCAGTGCTAAGTGAGAAAGAACACGCACTTAGCACAAATCATACTTAAGTACTAAATCCTAACTACCACGATCAGAATTAAGTAGTTTTCCCTGACCGCCAAGAGTTCAACGCCCGCTTTCATTAACTATGTCTTAAGTTATCGCGCATATTCCTAATGAATATTCATTTTAGCTAATTGTGGGAATCGTAAGAAGGATTAAAGTACATAGGTAGTTTGTATAATGGGAAAACAATACTTTTTGTGTTAGTGTCGGACCGTCGATTCAAATCTATAGTTTGTTGAACTCCGCCGACAATTTTATTGTGAATAATTGTGGTTGACCCAACAAGCACATAGCAATGGTAAACGCTGGTTAACGAAACTATAGCACAATTTATTATGTGACTATAGTAATTTTATTTTGTGCAGTTTTAAATTACCAACATCTCTTATTTTTTAAACAACATTTTCTAGATACAATTTTTTTATGGTCTACGGTTTTTAGTTGGCCGATAGTTGGACCCGATTCTAATTTGTATAAAGAATCGGCCGATAGCAAATCGGTGTAATGTGCGCACTTCCATACATGCCCATACTGTACCTACTGATTAACTGCCCGACTAAACTATCGGCCGACAAAAAATCGGTGGTCTGCGCGTAAGCTTATTATTCTGTTTTGGCTATTCTCATTTCTGTTACATTTTACTTCCCTAAATACATTACAGTGTTTACCTATTACACTTTACGATAGTTTATAATCACATTATCTCAAGAAACTTTTTTGATAAAGGATTACATTTACCTCAAAAAGCAAACTAAGATACTATAAGACCTCTAACTCTATAAGAACTGAGATCGCTCTTTACAATACCAAATAAGTTTTTGAGAAAGGGTCTTAACCAAGTTAGAATTGAACTGTAGACGTCTAGGGAATCTCTTGTTCGGGTAAAGTATACCTCCCTAAGTTTTAAACTGAGCAACTAAGCTGGAACTGCCCCTGGGAGTTTCTTATGACTGTTTATAGTCACAATAATTATGCTAACTTATTTGAAGATATTTATTATAATTTTGAAACTGGAGACCATTTAATTTGAATTTATGAGACTCTAGCAATATTGAGTTGGTGGGACTAAAAATGACGAAAATAGACGATGACGCACTGTCTGTGACAGTAATCAACTTAATATCTAAAAATAGGTCCAAAAAAGTTATCACATAATAAATGTAACAAAATGACCACTTATCCGAATTAGATACAAAGTTTTAAAGCAAAGTATGCAATCTTTATTGTCTGATTTTAATATTAACTACAATCTTTTATCCCAATTTGTATTGCTTAATTCCAATTTTTATTCACTACACATTCAATTTTGCTTTAAAGTTGCTATTGCAATCCAAATCGCTTTCTCCCTGAAGGCGATTGCGAGTGTTGATAGAGATTTAAGATCATCCACTCAATGAGCCGACCGATTATCGTTAGCCCTATCGCTAGACGGCAAAGTTAAGCTGTTTAAAACGACCGACCGTCTCAGACGCAAGTGAGTTTACGGTTGAACTGTGCTGGAACCGCACTTGTAACGTTAGAGAAACGCCTTTTAAAGTCTCAGTGGTGGAAAATGTAATCAAAATACCTATAAATAACTCAATAGCAGTGACTGTGAAAGCTTTAAAAGATTAAATTACGATTTGGGAATTTTCTATTAAAGAAGTTTACCTAAGTCTAATCGAAATGTCACGTCAATCGAAACATTCGATAAAGAAAAACGATTTCGAATCACATCTGGAATAATCCATCGCTTTGGAGACTTGACATAAAGTTGAGTTAATAAATCTTATAAATAAAACCGAATGAAGAATTATTATTGAAAATATTTCAAAACCTCAAAGACTTACGAGGTAGTAAGGTGTATTTTTCTTTGCACCTGCGAACTCCTGAAAACAGATGTTACAGTTTGAAAATCCAATTGAAGTGTACTGATTTATATCTAAAATGGTGTACAAAAGTGTTTACTTCAAGGACTATCCTTACGAGTATTTGCGATGCAAGACTGATGTGCAGTAAGTTTTAGTTTTTTAAGTTTAAGATAATCAAATCAAAATGTGAAAACGCGTTTTAAAAGCCTATGTGTAGAAAATAAATCACTTTTAAATAATAATATATGCGTAGTGTCGTTTAATTATTAAAAAATATTTGCTAAACCTTTAACGAATACTTACCTATTTATCTATATCGAAGTAAAGAAGTCTCTAAAACCAAGTCATGGTTGAAATAACGCTACAGAAGCTGGTAGGCGTACATTTGTTAGTAGATTGGCCAAGAAAGATTGGATTGTGTATCCCTGAAGCGATATTACCATAAAAGGGTTCCCTTTTTCAGTGAAAAGTGTGAAGGAATTGTTAGATTTAGATTAGGAATTCCAGAAATAACTCAAAACATGGTCCACTGGCGCTAGAGAGTTGGACTCTCACGACTCTAGCCCCCTTATAAAAGTTACACCCTACTTAAACTCTGGCTTAAATGGTCTTTTAGTATGGAAATGTCATTTTAATCCAAAGTTCATCCTAGGTGTAACTTTTTATTAATAAAGGGGTAGAAGTTCCGAGTTCGATTCCCAGGTGAGATGCACTTGGTGTAAAACCACTCAGTGTATTTTATTGTATGTTCTAGACAACAAAGATATATGATACCACGCTTCGCTTAGAGGAGTGCGTTATTCATTTGTTTTTGTGCTCCAGGCTTTCTTTATTTATTTACGACTTCCAGAGTGCCATTCAGTCATGTCAAACACCCATGGCGGCTTAGTTGTTACAGCTTACATATTAGAAAACGAAGAAAATATCTTATTTACATAACATACACTGCCACCCAAACAGAAAACGATAATACCTAAAAAGAAGTAGGTAGTAGGTATAACCCTTTATTAGATTCCGTGACTTCACGATCATGATAATAATGTACATATACAGGGTGTTTGGCGCATCGTGTGCCAAAATGATTTGGCGGATAGAATGGGTCATTTCCTATATTTTCAGCCCCCATAACACATTCCATGCCAGGCGGCTACTTTTATATTATTTTTTTTAGTAATTTCACCAAAATACCCAAATCACATCATTTAATTTCGATTTAAATAAAAACTACTAGACGTAGCCTCAAAGTAAATATTTTGTTTTGACGTGCATTGATGTAGGGTTGCATCAAATCTAAATTTACTGGCAAACATCATCTAGTTTTTTTTTAATTCAGCTTTGAAGTTTTCCGAAAAGTTAAAAAATGAACTGAACATTTAAGTTTACATAGCTATAATTTTTTTTTTAAAAGAGATAGCGATCTTCGGATTTTATCAAAACTTCTCTAGTCTATCCCCATTCAAACGGTATACTAAGCTTGTTTAAATAATAGCAACAACTTCACAAATTCCTTAAATTACTGCATTGACTCTACTCGGACTGATTTGCGAAATTTGTGTTTATAGCCCCTTTTTGTGTGAATAGCACGTTAAATACCTACAGGTAAATTTTTTTATCTTATGCAATGTAAAAACCTTTTCCCTATCGTTTTTCAATGTGGATTTCTTGAAATTAAAGACGAAAATAATTATTTTGATCGTTTATTAATTATTACAAATTTTGTTCAAGATGTCCGCCTCGGCAACGTATACACTCACGACATCTTCTTCTAATTTTGACTGGTGTCGTATGCAGGCTTATTTCTCTTTTTTTATTACTACAAAGGCGTTTTCTATTCGTGGATTGGAAGAGATGGCCCTATACCACTGTATATGCCTGCACGTTCCCTAGACCTAACTCCGTTAGATTTTTACGTCTGGGGACGAGCTAAAGAACTGGTGTACTTAATGGAAGTTCAAACAATAGAAGAACTACAACAACGAATAGAAAACGCCTTTGTAGTAATAAAAAAAGAGAAATAAGCCTGCATACGACCACAGTCGAAATTAGAAGAAAATGTCGTGAGTGTATACGTTGCCGAGGCGGACATCTTGAACAAAATTTGTAATAATTAATAAACGACCAAAATAATTATTTTCGTCTTTAATTTCAAGAAATCCACATTGAAAAACGATAGGGAAAAGGTTTTTACATTGCATAAGATAAATAATTTTTACCTGTAGGTATTTAACGTGCTATTCACACAAAAAGGGGCTATAAACACAAATTTCGCAAATCAGTCCGAGTAGAGTCAATGCACTAATTTAAGGAATTTGTGAAGTTGTTGTTATTATTTAAACAAGCTTAGTATACCGTTTGAATGGGGATAGACTAGATAAGTTTTGATAAAATACGAAGATCGCTATCTCTTTTAAAAAAAAAATATATCTATGTAAACTTAAATGTTCAGTTTATTTTTAACTTTTCGGAATACTTCAAAGCTGAATTAAAAAAAAACTAGATGATATTTGCCAGTAAATTTAGATTTGATGCAACCCTACATCAATGCACGTCAAAACAAAATATTTACTTTGAGGCTACGTCTAGTAGTTTTTTTTTTAATCGAAATTAAATGATGCGATTTGGGTATTTTGGTGAAATTACTAAAAAAATTAATATAAAAGTAGCCGCCTGGCATGGAACGTGTTATGGGGGCTGAAAATATAGGAAATGACCCATTCTATCCGCCAAATCATTTTGGCACACGATGCGCCAAACACCCTGTATTACGACTTAATTTATCGCAACAATAACTACTTATTATGTTATATCCTGCAGTTTATCTTTATTAGCAGCTAGCATTAACCGTTGATTAGTTCATAAAAATAACCAGGAATTTCCTGAGGGAACTCCCACGTCTCATTTGTGGATAAATGCTTCCTCGTCCTTTGAGTTAATCATCTATTTGCTAACGCCAATAATGCCTGTGAGAGTGAGTCATATGTGAGTCATATCGAAATAAAAGAAGAAATGGCAATAGGTACCTACTAAGATATACAGGGTGTTAGGTAAATGTGTATATGAGCCCTTCGATACCACTTTTGAACTTTAGTAAATTCGTCATTTTGCAGTAGCTTGTTCTACAAAAATATTTTTGACAAGTTAATACCTAAGTAGGTACATGTTTATAAATCTACATAACTATAATATTGGACTTTACTCTTACAAAAAGATAAAGGTTTATCAAAAGTATTTTAAAAGCAATTTCTGTTTGAGACAGAATAAGTTAGGATTTTTAATTTAGTATATTATTTTTTGGGTTACTCATCCTTTCTAGGAAAGGAAATTGCCTTTTTGAGTCGCCCTTTTCAGCTTTCAGCCTAAAAAACTAATTACCAAACCTCGAAATTTAGACCCTCTAAATTATATCTTGCTTTTAGAAACTCATCGTAGTTAGTTACAGATACAACGCGATGCATCTTATGCCAATGTGATAGGGTTCAAAATTGACCAGTTACTTCAGTATGCCTGAATTTATAGGTCTACAGGGGTCCTAATTAATGTACTTTTTACGACGTTCATTCAGCTTTATAGTCGACTTTCAACGTGTTAAGGGAAGTGGGCCAAACAAAATACTTAGGTATACGGATAAAATCGTGGACTGGGTAAACAACGATAATAGGTGGCGCTGTTTACCAATAAAAATGCGGTTTTAAGATTTTGTATAAACCTCAGAAATAACATTTTGCTATTTCATGTCCGCGGGCACAATAAAAGGGTTGAATGAAGGTATGTATCAGAAATTATCACAAATCACAGCCACATTGTCAATTTTATAGGCTTTTTTTTTGGTGAAACATAAATCAGAATATAGTTTAGTTACATTTTAGAATTCTGATTTGGGTGGCAGGTGTGCATTTTTTTTGTGATACGACATACTTAATTATTGCCAGAATGACATTCACAGGGCCAATGCTACGACCAGTTATTAGTTAGAAAAATGTGCGTATTTAAAAATAACTAAATAGGTAGGTACATAATAATACTCGTAGGTATACATGTAATACATCATTTCATAGCCGAAATTTTCGACGCTTATACAGTACCAACTTATGTAACTAGATATTTCGTGCCTAAAGCCACAAAATAGGACTCTATTTTGTGCTAAAACATTTCGCTACGTTAACGCGAACAAAACGTAGATGTTATCTAGACGTTGTTAATGCCTTCTGTTTATTTGCCGACACGTTTAGCTGGATAAAAACAAATTAGCACCTCAGTTGTAAGGGAGTGACAACGCAGCTTTTGTAGGTACAATGATTAAAATTACCCTCGGTGCCCTCGAGATTCGAGTTTGTTTTAAAACGGCTGACTGTCCCTTTTTTGTGAAAATGTGAAATTTTGTGAAAACTTTTGACGATATGACCCTTCGCTCAAGCTGAAAGCTTGTGGGTGAGGAAGTACAGTCAGGTAAACTTTGTCAAAGCTGATTAAGGCGATTAGAGTCCTCAATGACCTTGGGCGTTTGACCTTCACGCCGCGAGCAACACCCGCGTACCACCGCGTACAGTCCTCTCAACTTAAGCTGAGAATTGCATTTGTGTGAGTGCACACCGATAGTTTAGAGTGGCAATCGGCTTGAAGCGCGGCGCGTCCCGCGCATGGTTTATTATAGCAAGCGGCCTGAAGCGCGGCGCGTCCGCCACGCACCGCTTCCTTGTCGCTCACATACTTCACTTCACCCCCGGTACTGGTAGCAGATACGTCTATTTTATGTAATTGTGTTCCAAATATTAGTGAAATGGCTCCTACTGTAAGTGAATTTCCTGTACGAAATCCATTAAGCAGCCAAGTGAAAGAAATTTTATGCAAATTGAATACGTATTTTAAAGGTGTGAACGAAAAGTTTTTAGTCTGTTTTTATTTTGTAATTTTATAAAGTTTGTCTTTTTGTTGTATTTTGTAAGGCTGGCTGGACGCCCTCTCTATAAACGGTGCTCGCAGAATATCAGCGTCGAGGTACTTCGTGCCTTGGCATATGCTGAGCGAGGACCTGTTTTTATTTATTTATTTATTTAAAAGGATGTGTCAAGTGTCGTTACATCGGCCCAATTGGTAGCAAGTGTTTTATAGACTTCCTTTTAATAAAACATAATTTTAATTGTACGTGTTTTACTAACGGTACTTTTGGCGATCACTCACACAAATGCAATTCTCAGCTTAAGTTGATAGGACTGTACCCCGCACCAAAAACTCCGATTTGACACCGATCAAAAATACACGGGCATAGGTAGATACAGAATAGAAGCTCTTTCTTCATACATTACTGCCTATTATTTTAATAGAACCTTGATGTCGGTGTCATTTAACGCAGGCGTAAAGGTATTTAATAAAAATAACAAAATCCATGAACATTTTGTACGGGACAAAATTTTATTTTATTTTTCGTAAATTTTCTAATGCTTTTGTCGGTTCAGTCGTTCTCGAAATTTGAACAAACCCGACTTTATTACAAGCTTTTATTTAGCTTGCAATTTATGATGTATGTAGGTAATTACATAAATGTTTGTTCGGGTGGAATCTTGCAAGCTGAATTAGTTAGACCAACTTCCTGACGACAACTAGGCTAGATGACAAAATTTCAATTATTTGTCCGTCAGACAGATAATTAGAAAATATTAGACTCATATTTTTTATTTTCTTTCATAATTAAATAATAACAGTGCTACATCGAGTTGAAATGGCGCGATACGCCACGCTTGAGTAGAAGTTTTACTCAAATGTGACGTCACGCGAGATTTCAACTCAATATAATACTGTAATTATTCGATTATGGAAAAAGTTAAAAAATATGAGTCTAATATTTTCTAATTATCTGTCTGACGGACTAAATAGAATTTCGATTTCATTACCCAGTCATCATCCCTATTGGAACGCATTAGTACCTAGTATTGTCTATGGCCTAAAAAAGCAAATGTTTCTGCTTTTGTCTATTGTCATTCTCTCTGTGTCACTTATGAAGAATAAACTGAAAATGTATTTGTCTTTTTATTAGAAATCCTTCATCAATTGATTGAGTTAAAATTTCGGATATACATGTAATTCGGGTGACAATGCAATATTGTGATGACATGGAGCTGATCTGATGGTAGAGCTGGAATGCCAGTGGCCCCATAGCAACTCCGGGATTAAACGATTCCATCGAGTTTAGGCTCGTTTGATTTGTATTTATTTATTATTATACCTAAATAAAAAATAAAATAAAATAAAAATAAATAATTTCATTACAATTTTCTAAAAATGCACAAAAACTTAAAAATCTTGAAAACGGTGATATTTTTACTGGGGTCAAAATTGGACGTTAGGGAGACCATGGCGAGGCCTATCGATGGTTGAAGGGTTATCCATTGTTTTTGGGACACCCTGTATAAGCAAGTACCTAATGTTATGTAAGTACGCTACTTTGAAAATCATGAAGTAATTACGAAGATATGATGCGATGAAATTCCGCGTGACGACACAAATCGCCACATTTTTAAGCATGCCATGCCGTCATGTGCCTCATCTTCTGAACTTTGGTGCGCTTCATCTCTTTAAATTTTCATAAGTTTAAAAATGTGAAAAATACATTTAGAGTTTGTTTTTGGTAAGTTCACCGACGGACTAATTCAAACTATTGCTACTTTCTTGCTTTATCCACGAAACATCCCTATTCTTCGAAATTATTACGATCTACAAACGGAAAATCTCTGCTACTACGCCGCAGTAAATTCCCCATCATAAATAAAAAGATTTTTTTTAAAACAAGCTCTTGTATGCTAATAATTTTGGTTTCATGACATGCTCCTAAAATTCATCACCTTATAAGAGGATTTCAGTTTTTATCTGCGAAACTTTTTAATAATATAGGTACGTTTCATGGTTTGGTAATTTAGGGAAGTTTATTTGCACTTAACATGAAAAATATGGTATCAATGTACTGTGTACCTATGCACCTTCAGTGGCAACAACAAGGTCTACTGAGTACCTATAGTCTACTAAAGGCATGAAATAGATTAATTTCACTAAAAATTAAAACCAACTCCAAAACGACTCACCAAAAGGTAGGCTGCCACCGACTCCGAAAATGGCTAATTTTGTAATCAGTATCCAAATTATTTAATAAGCTCTATAGAACAATTCAATACCACTTTATCTTAATTTTGTTTAATGTGACAGGAGGCAAACGAGCAAACGGATCACCTGTTGGTAAATGATTATCGTCGCCCATAGACACCCGCAGACCCAGGGGCGTTACAGGTGTTATTTTTAATTGTGGTATTTTCGCGAAGAAACATATTGAAAATATAAATTGTTTTCTTCACGTAAATCGATGAAGTTACAGATTCTGACTAGCTCCTAATTTGGATACCGATTGCAAATGCCTAGTAAATAAATAACGTAATAATTTTTCTACTTGTATTTATCTAGTGCAGTTGTTTTGGAGTCAATTATAGTTTTTTTACACTAATAGATTCTATTCAGGTAGAAAATAGCGTCTGAGCGCGTCATAATTCAATTGTATCATCTGACTGCACGTACTCTATGAACAATTCTGACATAAAATCTATTGTCGAACAAAAGCTGGGTTGCACCATCTTACTTCAACTTTGACAAGCGTCAAAAGTCTGTCTAACTCCATACAAAAAACACCGGTTATCGCCAAAGCTACGGTCAAAGTTAGGTCACGTCAGGTGGTGCAACTCAGCCAAAGAAAAAATTCATTTTGATCGCTAATGTCAGTTTGCAGCGAGTGACACAACCTCCCCGTCTGAAGGCCAGCGGCCGACTGCCGCCCGCACCCCGCGAAGGCCCCCTCAACAGCAAAACGTTCGGAATTTATCAAAAGTAAAATTTATGAATGAAAGTAATGTTCGATTGAAAAACGCAACGTGTCATTTAAAAAGATTAAAGAATTCCTAATCTATTCGTGCAAAAATCTTTTAAATTAACATAGCCGTTTTGGAGGAGTAGGGAATTTAAGTAAAAAATCGATGTCCCGTATTTATTTTTTTAATCCAAAACAAAGAGACGTAGCGAAAATTCAAACGTCACAAATGTAGTCCTTGAACTGTTGTATAACATATATTTTTTTCAAATATTTCTATCCAGCAGTAAAAGAGGAGTAGGCTTTACAAAATGCCCATTTGGCGCGGATTGAGGACTCTAATCGCCTTAAGTGACAATGGCGAAATCATGATTCTCAAAACCAAGTCGTGGCCAAAATAAAAGAAGAAGAAGAAGAAGAAGTACCTACAGTCAGCGTCAAATAGTTCGTGTTATCCAAAGTAGTCAAACTTACTTCATTATACTACTTAGTTTCACCACAAAATATAAATTGTGGTTTGACTATACATACTTATCTTTAAACTCTCTCAACTTTAGTAAACACTAAAATAAAACCACATTGCTTCAAATACCGCGTTGTTTCTCTGAAAAACCGCTAACTATACTGCCAAACTTTGAGAAGGGTTTCATTTGAACTTACATTATTAATAACACATTACAGTTTCAGACGGGTTATAAACTAACGATTTCCGAGATTAAATAATAAACTTACTCAAAAGACATACCAACCGAATTGAGAATCTCCTGCTTTTTTAAGTCGGTTAAAGATATTGAATAAACAAATATGTTTCTCATTCTCTTGATCGCTTCATAGCGATAAGACCGCCTGAATTATGCTGTATCTTTTGAGTATTTCTTTCTTTTCTTGTTTTGTGTGGTGTATAGTCAGCGTCAAATAGTTTGACAACCAAAGTGGCCAAAAAGTGGAGAACACACCCATAGTCTGATTGTAATAAAGACGTGGGTGTCACGAACTATTTGACCCTGACTGTACAATAAAATATATTCTCATTACATAAATAAAGTTATATTCTAGGTCCAATAATCCGTGATCTCGAGGTTATTAAACTAATAAATTAATTACTTACATTATACCTACTAAATCTTGATAAACCCAATTTTACGCGTTTCAGCCCGGATTACGCGGCTTTTGGTTCGTTGCTGGTACTTATTTTATTATTATGTGGAAGCTAGGCTTTAAAACTTTCAAGGCTAATATTTATGAAAGCTCATTTAACATGAAAAGTGTGAGACTAAAGAAAATTTGAGCCTGCTCATAAAGCTTTTTAACTAAGCTAAAGTAAGTTTGCCTTGGTGTAATTTTTTCATAAAATGTAGGTACTGTTGCGAAACACAAGTTTCTTTTTGAGTTACTTACTTCAGTTTTCATTGAAGTATGTCACGTATTGAATAATTCACTTGTTTGTTTGTCATAGGCTGAGTTGCACCGCCTAACTTTGACCGTAACTATAACGATAACCGGTGCTTTTTGTATGGAGTTTGACAGATTTTTGAAGTTTGTCAAAGTTAAAGTAGGATGGTGCAACCCAGCCTTAGTTGATTTTGAAATTAATGATAGATCGCCCGGAGTCCTGCCAGCAGGACTTAAAGTACTTCCGGTAGGACGCAAAATTAAAAGATCACAGTTTCGTAAGTATACATTGTACAAATTTCAAATTTACACGAAAAAATAGAGTGTTTCTCTCTCTTTCACCCAATAGTGCCCAAGATCGAAAAACGCGACTAACCGTTAGTCGGAGCCCGATGGCGCACGAGTATACACGGGGGCAGCGCGTTCGCGCTCGCGCGACACATTTTGACGCGCCGGGCGTGGAGTCGGCAACATTTTGGCGATAATATTATAATGAATGTGAAGTATTCCAGCCTAATCAAACATTTATAATTTATTTCTTGTTTTTGTTTTTAATTTGTAGTGTATTTGTAAGTGATAGGTGTAATTTCTAATACAAAGTGACGTACCAAAGTAATTAATTTAAAGTTCCTTATTATAGTTCCTATTAGTTAAGTTGAAAGAAGATAAACAAGTTTATAATATATTAAGAAAAGTAAAATACTGGTTAAACAAAATGATTCTACGACATGACTTTTTATTTAATAAACACTAACCAAGTGTTTACTACTTCTGGTGAGGATGAGTTCAAATTTGAAGGTCACCGTACTGCTGGAAGGACCAGCAAGCAAACACGTACAAATTGCGTACTGCGGGCAGGACTTGCGATAATCTTCTGGCAGGACGTTTAGAACAAAAGACCAGTCCTTCCAGAAGAGCTTCCAGCAGGACAAAGCACCGGGCGATCTATTTAAACCAAATGGTAGAGAGCGCTCTTTTACAATAGGTGTTTTTATCACTAAGCTCTCACCCTACTTACCTTAATATTCTATAATAATATCTCGTAATCTATTTTTGTTATTGTCTGAACATTATCTCCAAAACTTAGTTAACTTTATCACTAAAATTTAACTTCAATCAAAGCAATTAGTGTTATTGTTAAATTCTCCAAAGGCGAACTAGTCCAGCTTCATCGATCTAACAGATTGTCAATTATTGGATATCGTCTACAGACGAAGTCCTGGCTTAATTAATTCAGGCCCAATTCGACGAAATTTATTTAAGATATGGTTAAGATTAAAAGTTGCTCAGCTATGGATTAGGCAAAGATGTCAGCTTTAATTAAACCCGTTATGACGGGCTTCATAAAGTACAAACAAAACTCGTTAATAAGTCTTATTTTCGAAAGTAAACACATTCCTAATATTAGATAAGTTATTCTTTGTTTATTTTGTAAACAAGAAGTTTATGCTGCTCTTATTAAGTAAACAGTCTTATTTTGGAATACGACAAACGATTTCTATTAAAATTCTTAATACCTACCAAATTAATAAGACCTGAAGTTAAATTCATTCGGTTTTGGAAATATTATTACGAGTATTTATCATTTTATTTTCCTTTGTCCAGGGGTAGTAGGTACTTACATGTGATGCTAATTTTAATGTATGAATCAAAAACTATAAATCTATCAAATATGTATTACATTGTGTCACTGGAGGGTTAATTTTAAGTGATTAAATTGCACGTCAACACAAGTTCCAAGTTAAAATTGGGTAAACAACTGAATTTTCACTTGCAATCTTGCTACTAAATTCTGTGTTTACATGCAATTAATCACTTAAAATTTAATTACATACCTACTTGAAAGAAAGAAAGAAAGAAAGAAAAAATATTTATTACTTAACTCCTTAATACGTGTAAATCAGCCTTTACTAATAAGCCACAAATTACACACATTAAACATATTCCTAGTCCCCTTTTACCCCATGATTATCTATCAGCTGATAGTTATGTCCCCCATAGGCAACACAGATAGCCTTCTGATTACCTAATCAGAATTAAATCGGGAGTGGCCGGCCATTGCGATCAATTAAGCAGGCATTATCCCATACCACTGCAATCAATGGTATACACGTGGAAACGTCGTTTAATCAACTAATGAAGCTACTGCCGAGCACTAATGTATCAATCTGTGGTTGTATTAACAGCACTCTGAAACTCCTGGAAATCAATCTAGATAGATTGATTATAGAAGTAGATACTTCTAACAAGTTATTGTATTTGGCATTGGATATAGGGTTGCCAGGTGTTTGGCTTTTTACGGTCTTGTCCGGCCAAATATTGGCTTTCTAGCTTTTGTTATTTGGCTGCCGTGCTAGGCGAAAGTCGAGGTGAGCTATGACACTAATTCTATGAATTCTAAATATGACACAGAGTCCGGCTTTTGTGGTTTTGGACCTGACAACCCTAATTGGGTATAATGGGAAGAGGAAGTGTTGCCATTTCTTTCATGAATAGGAAGAAATCTTTGTATCTCTTTGCTCTGACTGCATTTTGGCGAGGTGGTTTAATTTCACGATGAGTATACCTACGGTTAATAAAATTCAATGTGACGCCACGATATAAAACTATATCATATCCTTTACTAGCCCGACTAGGGTGTACATAGTTTTAAATAAAACACCTTCCAACAAATAGTAACGCACTGCTGAATTAAAAACTTTTTCATTGAGAAATATACCTGATAAAAATACCTCTACTTACTCTTAAATCTATATATATAAAAGAAAGTCGTGTTAGTTACTCCACTTATAACTCAAGAACGGCTGAACCGATTTAGGTAGCTGAAAATTGTCAGGGAGGTAGTTTAGAGCCAGGAGAAGGACATAGGATACTTTTTATCCCGTTCGAAATTAAAAAAAAAGTCTGCTTATTTATTGCCATTATGGCGGAACAAAGTTCGCCGGGTCAGCTAGTAGTAGATAATGAGTTATGCAGAAAATGTTACCTTAATAGATCCTAAGGCAGATGCTCATGTTTCCATAATGATGATATTAGAATAACATTAACTTAGCACACTAGACGCGCCTAGTAGTGTGATAGACTCCGCTGATGGCTGTTTAGCCTCGTCTATTAGTTTATAGCGATTATTAAGTATCTATTGCTATAGAAACTGGTAGAAACTGTAGTCAAAGATACTTAATGAGATTACTTTATAAAAAAATTGAACTAAGTATTAACATTCATTTGGATTTACGCCCGTATTCACAAACGATACTTGCTTAAGTGAAGCAGCAACTAGAACACACAGCGTTGAATAGAGCTCTGTGATTTGTTCGTGTGTCACCCTGTGCGTCCATGCGCACTTTGAGACCTCATAGTAATGTTTGTGAATACGGGCGTTAGCCTCGTTGGTTCGGGCTGTTGATCAGTATGGAGATGTATAAAAGTGCGCACATTACTCCGATTTGGTATCGGCCGATTCTTCATACAAATTAAAATCAGGCCCAACTATCGGCCAACTAAAAGTTAGTGGTCCGCGCCTAGACTTCATCATCATCATCACTTCAGCCACAGGACGTCCACTGCTGAACATAGGCCTCCCCCAATGACTTCCTCATCGCACGGTTGGTAGCTGCCTGCATTAGGGTGTCCCTTATTTTTCAAAGTTTTAAATTTGTAACGCATAGGTCTTAGTTTTGTTTGTTTGCCTCTAAAACACTCGTAAATAAATTTTTACCTTATTTGGAGTACGATAACCCGTGCCGACTTGCATCGAAACATGTTGCGCGGCAGTAGCGGTGCGTATTCGCGGTGTTTATCATTTGTTCTCAATTAATCTCGTGATTAACACCTATTGTTTGACATTTAGAAGATGGCTGTCGAATTAAGAAGCAATAAAAAAAGTATTTTCTTAGTCGGGGACGTTTTATCAAATAATAGGCACTAAGTTACCGTTAATCGTCAAGTTTTTGCAGTATTTTTTAACATATTTTGCGAAGTTAATTAAACGTTATTGAAAGCTCTAATCTCATCATTCGGGAGTGTATTATATTTTGGGAAAAGCTATAAATCCTACCAGAGCCTAACTGTGTAAAAAAACTTGTGTATCTTCACCCTGCTTGAAGGGAATTGCAAGAAAAAATATTTAAAAAATTCAAGATTTATAAGCGCCGCGGTGAGGAGGATTTAAAAACAAACAAAATATTTTAACAAAAGCAAATAAAACCAAGGCGTCCAGAGTGTTAAGGTGTAGACAAAAAGTTAGTTAAGAAAGTAGAAAGTGCAAGACAAAGAAAATTAAATAAATAAAAAATAGAGCAAATATGTTTCGGAGGTTTGTCGTCATCTCTTACTACGCAAGATTCTATACAAACGCAAGGACATCACGACCAGCTTACCAGCTCTGAGGAAAGCCTTAAGGAACTCTTGACATCCACTTTCCAAGAGGTATATGAGAGTTTTGACAAATTGATTTCCAAAGCAGCCCTGAGTAAGTTTAGTCAACATCTTTGGTACTTCATATCAGAAGAAATTGCCATTTAATCACTCTTTGATGATGAAGGTAATGAACAAACACCGTCAATATTGTAGTAAAAGTACAAAGAGAGAGTATGTATGATTCTGGGAAGAGATACATTCCATCTGAAGAAGGTATGATTATTTCTATGGTAAATAGGACTTTGTACTAATTTTTATCCTGTTTTTAATGAATTGATAATAATACTGCCTTATTTATTGTTGCTGGAAAACCATTGAGTGGTTTTTTGTCTGTCAAGAGTATAAATTTATTTTCTCGATTGAAAATTGATAATAATTTCCCCCTGAGACACATTTCTATATGAGATAAAGATGTTGCCTATTTAAAGGCAAAAAAGTGCTTCTTTAAGGGTAGTTAATGATACAGCTGAAAGAGCTATAAAGCTTATGCAAGATTTTCATGGTTTGATCACTGCAAAGGAAGAGCAAAAGCTTTTTTTGCTACGCACAGTGTAGCAAAAATCAGGCCAATATTCAGGAGCATGGAAATCTGTATCCAGAATGTAAAAAAGGGTCCCTCAAAAGTAAAATATATTGTCTGATCTGTAATGTTATCTTCTTTTTATAAATATTTTATAAAAAATAAATATTTTAATTGATTTAGCTACATAACGAAAGGGGTAAAACCAGCATTTTTCAAAATCTTCAGAGCTAAGTCGGCACGGGTTAATGTGGACGTAGGATGATGAAATTTTGTATTTAAGTATGTCTGAGTAGTACGAAAAGAAATAGAGGGTATGCATTTCAATATCTAAAAAAAATTTTTTTTCGGCCATATAAGGGACACCCTAGCCTGCATCCAGCGCCTTCCTGCTACCTTTATCAGGTCGTCGGTCCACCTTGTGGGTGGACGTCCCACGCTGCGTTTTCCGGTACGCGGCCTCCATTCCAGAACCTTGCTGCCCCATCGGCCGTCAGTTCTGCGTACTATGTGCCCTGCGTATTAGGTACTAACATTCGTTTGGATTTAGCCAAGTTGGTTCGGGCTGTTGATCAGTATGGAGATGTATAAAAGTGCGCACATTACACCGATTTGGTATCGGCCGATTCTTCATACAAGTTAGAATCGGGCCCTACTATCGGCCAACTAAAAGTTGGTGGTCTGCGCCTAGGCTTAGTTGTGGATTAATGTAAGTTACCTTTGTGGGCATCATGGAGTGAAAAACCTCATGTAGGCAGGCCTTTTTTACGTCGAAGGTGTGGTCGATGGGGACGGCCAGTGGGTTATAATGTGGGACTCTCCCTGCCTACCCACCAAAGGCGGGGCCTACCCGCTAAAACCCGATGGTTTCCACTAGAGCCCAAAGAAACGGAGCCGCGAGTTATTGTCTAAAGGCAGGCCTAGTCCCACTAGGTGGAACGACGATCTCGTAAAGTGCGCCGGTTCTTAGCACCTTATTGCGAGCAACGCAGGGGTGGTCGTTGTGAAAATCCTTTGTCCAACAGTGGACCTCTTTTGTTTATGAAATAATATTAAACTCACCTGTTTACTTGTTCGCAGGCCGTGGAATATGGAGACCAGGGCTGATGATGAAGAGGCTCCCACTGACCCAGCTGCGAGGAAACAAACCCATCACGATTACACTGAACAGGATTTTGAAGGTTCGTAAAAAGGTTTTTTTTATTTTTTTATGCAGAACAAGGCAGGTATTTGACCGTAATCTCACCTGATGTTTAGTGAGATGCTGTCTAGGATGGTACATACATATCTGCCCTAAGTGCTTAATCACTCTCACCTTGAAAAGGCCTGGATTATAGTTTTCGGGAAAGACAGCAGCAGGCAACGAATTCCAGTCCCTAGCTGTTTCGCATTATAAAAGAGTTATCGAATCGCTTAGTGCGAGCTGGTGGAATGTCGACAATGTAGGGATGGTACGCTAACCTGCGTCTTGTTAATAATCGTGATAAAGATAATAATTAATATAGATAGCTTTTCCCAAAGTAACTTTAGGAGAATTCCAATATCTTAGACAATAACAGCTGTTTATTCTCTCTCAACACAGGAAAAGCTTAAGGAAAATCCCGATACTTAAGAGATTGACGAACTTTATGACCTGTCAATCATGTCATTGCTTAAAATTTCATTGATTTTTGCACGCGACTTCGCCCGGGTGGAATTTAGTTTGACTTACTTGAGATTTATAATAAAATTGTTATTTGGCCAATTCACTTAATATCGTTAAATCACGAGTCTTTATTTTATTCTGTAGTGGTTTATTCGCAACATGACAAAATAAACTGACAGCTGGTAGCGACATCGCTTGTTACTGAAAAAACCGGCCAAGTGCGTGTCGGACTCACGCACAAAGGGTTCAGTACCATTGATTTATGATTTTTTTTTAAATTTAAGTTATTTGTATGAAAGCTTACGCGGTATTATGCTGTTTACGATTTACGAGGTATTAAAAAAAACTACTTACGTGATCTGATCTCGTTCAAAACAATTTTCGTTGGTAGTTTTTATAGTAATGTACATCATATGTTTTTTTAGATTTTTCATTTTCTTATTTTAGAACTTAGAGGGGGGGGGCAACTTTTTTCCACTTTGGAAGCGTCTGTCACGCAAACTATTCGATTTAGAAAAAAAAAATTCAGAAACCTCGATAATATCATTTTTGAAGACCTATCCCACACGTATGTGTTTGATGAAAAAAACATTTTTGAGTTTCAGTTCTAAGTATGAGCCCTCAATATTTTTTTATTATTTTTGCATCAAAATCTTAATGCGGTTCACAGAATACATCTACCTACCAAGTTTCAACAGTATAGCTCTTATAGTTTCGGAAAAAAAATGACTGTGACATACGGACGGACAGACGGACAGACGGACAGACGGACAGACGGACAGACGGACAGACGGACAGACGGACAGACGGACAGACGGACAGACGGACAGACGGACAGACGGACAGACGGACAGACGGACAGACGGACAGACGGACAGACGGACAGACGGACAGACAGAGAGACATGACGAATCTATAAGGGTTCCGTTTGTTGCCATTTGGCTACGGAACCCTAAAAATCCAGACAAGTCAGCGAAACGAAAAAATGGCAGCCATTTCGCTTTTTGTTTCTAAAAATTTTCCAGACACGTCGAAAAAATAAGCGAAATTTTCACGCACCTTAAATTTTAATTTTTACAAAAAGTGTTTAGTCAACATTTGACCTTTATAAAAAACCTCTCAAATCCTGATAAAATGAAGTGATATTCCGGTATGATTGTTTGTATTCCAATTACCTAAGTTCCCGAAAACCGAAACTAGGTCAGAGGGGAGCTCCTGTAGGATAAGTAGGGAGCCAAACATACACCGGGATACCAATCACGAATAAAGAAAATACCACCCTATCATACGGTTATAGAGATGAAATTACCTTATCAAGTTTAATTTATTATGAGTTTGCCACCAAATCGATGAAAATAAGCTCACCATAACGTGCGAACGACGTTTTCCGTTCTATGAAGAAGTTTAAGCTTATAAGTAAGAGGTAGATAGTTTGAAGAATTTTGATTGTAACGTTTATCTTTAGTAGATGGAAAAATTATTACCTAGCCACCTTATTAATAAAAGTTGGACCGTTAAAGTACCGTTTAGTATGGAAATGTCATTTTTTCCTTTTAAACGCTTGAGTAGATTCCTGAGGTAGGTACCTACCTAAATTTTTATTAGCAAGGGGTGGATTTTTGTTTTTCAATGTTGTTCTCTCAACATTTTCTTATATTTGAAATCGTCATACGAGTTCAAACGAATTTTATACAACTTGCTTTTTAAAAATAAATTAATCATGACATTATTAAACAAATATTTCAGACAATATTAATGTACCTTTATTATACAAAGAAACAATTTAAAACAAGTTATCACAACAAAGATTCAGAATAAAATTATGTAAATGGGACTCTTCAGTAACAATAAGGTAATATGAAACCATTTCCAATATTCCGCGAAAGACGAATTTCCAGTATTTTTATAAACAGAAATCATTAATATTAAACATTTGTACGAGAAACGAATGTTTGAAGATTTTGTTTTATTCTAATGATCCATCTTACTTTAACTTTAACAAACGTCAAAAATCTCTCAAACTTCATACAAAATACACCGGTTATAGTTACGGTTAAATTTAGGTGGTGCAACTCAGCCTTTAAGCTACCTACAATTTGAGGTATGAGATTTGTGAATTGTGAAGTCATGTTTGAGTAGTTATTAAGAGCCATTTTACATTTTCGTGCGAATTTCTAAGATTTTGGAAGCATGAATTACTATCTTAAGCAACACCCAGAGATTATTTAATAACTGCGAAAGATAGGTCGATCCTTGGTGTTGACCATTAATGAAACGGATTTACTAAAACTCTTTTGCTTAATTCTCAGTGCCCCATCTCCCACAACCATTTTACGGAAAAATTGCCGCAGACTCTATTTCAAAGTCCTGTATCTATTATTTATGCTCATATAATAAGCTTAAAAATATATAGTAATCATCAAACATATATTCTTGTAGTCCATTAATGAAATAGATTCTTGAATTTCATTACCATTATTGAGTAAAATCTAAAAATAATTTGGCAAATTTGAAGATTAACGTCACATTTTGATCGTGGTTTTTAGTTTAAAAACACAGCAATAACTGCAATAAAAGTATCCCAAAATGAAGAATATTCATTGTAGTATTGATTTCTACAGTTATTGTTTTAATATTAGTAACCACTTTGTCAAAATATTGATGTGAATATCAGTATAAATTACAATGCACAAGCCGACATCGATTAGTATGGCGCGAGCGCCCGTCAAGGCAGGACCTGTGTCACTTTTCCCGCCATGACGTTTACGTGCGTTCGTGTCGTGAAGCGGTGATTTATACGGCGACCAAATACATTTGATACTATGCCGAGTGGTCCCTGTTTCGAGTCGGCCGTTTGGTGTAGTGGTTTGAAACGGACTAATTTGTTTGTTTGGAGGCAATAGGCTCCGAAAAAAAATTATTTCACGATTAGAATTCAAAATGTTTTCGTATTTTATGTAGGCTATAAAATATTTTTAAAAAGTTTAGTCCAAAATCTTTAATAAATTGGACGTTTAATAAATAACATATTTTTTTTTTTTTTGTTTCCAGTACGATTTTAGTACTAGTTTTTCAGAAATTCTATGATTTAACTAAAGTTTTTATATTTTATGCATATTTATTAACTTCTAAAATATATTATATTCTATTGATAGATGACGTGCTTCGTATTTTATTAAAATTATTACCTGACTAGGTTCTATAGGTGTAGAATGTTATTTTGGAGATAACTTGCTTCCATAGAGATATTTTATAGAGAGATGCTTAGTAATGCGCTGAGTTCGAAACTCAGTGTCGCATTAGGAATTCACACACACAAAGTCAAAATATGTGCTCATTATCCACTGCGGTATTAGTATTTAATGTTCGAATAATCTTTAGTACTATGCAAGCAATGTAAACTGTTTACATTATGTCGTCGCTGCTGTCATTATTGCCTTCACAAGCAATATGTTCTGTTTTTGGGCATATTGTTGCGACACCGGCTCCGCCCCCTTGTCACATCTCCCTTTAGTTTCTGTAATCTGTGCTTGCATCGAGGTTGATATCAATAAAAAATTAAATATTCCTTAGTGTTTTTGATTTAAATTATTTTTTTATTTTGACACGTGTTTGAAAAATCAAGGACAGATCGCAATAAAATAACAAGTGAAAACGTAACATTGATGAGGTAATTCCATTAGAAAGTAGGTATGTATTCATTCCTAGGATTCCCCTAACACCATCAAATTCAAGAGAATTCAAGGGAGTGCAGTTTCCCATCTCATGCTTAGGGGCCACGGTTTAAAATAGCGTGGTTGCATAGAGCAACTACGTGCGCTGCTCATACTAATTTTCGATACAAAAGCAAGTGTTGGCGCCCTCACGAGTTTTAGCGGAGTGCCATATGGTAGCGGGAGTAGACTCAAGGGAAATCTATGCTTCTTCGACAGCCAGTTGTATGTAGCATGCTCCAGAGTATGCGCACAATAAAATTCTGGTCGATGCTAGGGATGGATAAGCGTCGCTGTCGCTGGCGACAGGGTCTTCTGGTTCAGGGTTCATGGCATAGGTCTCAGGCAAAATTAAATCCACTCGTAGAGAATAATAGGCTAGATGTCAAAATTTCAATTATTTGTCCGTCAGACAGTTATTTAGAAAATATTACTCATATTTTTTATTTTCTTTCATTATTAAATAATAACAGTGCTACATCGAGTTGAAATGGCGCGATACGTCACGTTTGAGTAGAATTTTTACTCAAAAGTGACGTCACGCGACATTTCAACTCAATACAATACTGTAATTAGAAAGAAAGAAAGATACATTTATTACAATGGACATCACACAAATACAGGCAATTACATAGACATGACAGTGGCACATAATAATAAAAGAAGAAAAAAAAAATTAAAACAAGAGTAAACTGAGCAGTGCCACCCATTCACCAACAAGATGCCCACTGCAACGGGACCCCACTCAGCATATGCCGTGGCCCACGGTAACGAAGGCCACGGCGCTGGTTTTCAGTGTGCCCCATGCCGAGTGAGGGTCACGGACCATTGGTAAAATAAATAAAATAGCTGCATAAAATTGTCTAGATAAACATACATAAATAGTAATATTAGTGCACAGATAAATACAAAAGGCGGGAAATCGGTAAGGATGATAAGACTACGTTTATTAAGAATACTAATGGAAAGAATACTAATAAAAAGATAAAACGGCTAACGACGGACTAAACAGAATTTCGATTTCATTACCCAGTCATCATCCCTATTACACACAGCACTAGAGTCGTATCGGAACTGAGTGAACCAACGGTTTTGCGATAGGAACGTCCGACCCGAGTGATAGTACTGCTGTACTGTAAAGTTTCATCAAAATCTGTTCAGCAGTTTTTGCGTGAAAGAGTAACAAACATCCAGACATCCACACAAACGTTCGTATTTATAATATTAGTAAGACTAGTAAGATTTAAGATAGTTAGATGAATTATTTTAGTTATTTGTTTAATAATAATAATATTTATTTATTTATTTATTTCTTAGCTCTGTCTGATAATGGATCTGGAGGAGTTGCAATGGCCACCTCCATTGCAACTCCGTAACAAAACAATAGAACCCTATGGAGTTTGGGCTTGTGTGATTCGCTTTGACGAATACTTCGTCCCTAAATGATATCCAGGGTCCGATGATGGAGCTGTAAGGGGGCAAATTTTTTTTTCACTATGTCACTGTCTTTATTTTTTACTTATAGCCCGACCAGGAACATAAAAACCCTGGCATAGAGGCGCGTTAATTGCATTTGATAGAGCAACACTGAGTACAGTCGTACCTGTGTTAAATTAATAGGCTAATTTTATGTATCAGGATTCAGGATTACGGGCTAATTTGATATTTTCATAAATTAACGAAAAAAGATTATATAGGTAACTTGGTCTAAATAAATTAAATGAAACCATCAATCGAGCTAGTAGGATTTATTTTATTATTCATCAATAATCAAATTCAGAACTTGAATATTGAACTGCAATGTCTGCTCATGAACGCTTCAAACTCGGTACTTCTTTCCCAATTCCATAAAATTCAACACTTTCAAAGTGACAAAAATCTTTAAAATAGGTAGTTGAAACAAACCACAGCTAATTTTCATAGTGGACTATACTATACGATAAACATGTCAGTCAATTTGACAACCTTTGTCGGAAACATTATTCAATGAAAATATTGTCCGAACCCTTAGTACTTCTCTTAGACAAATAATTTAACACATTGTGAACCAGTTTTCTTTCACGATTATAAAAAGTTTTTAGCAATTTAATTCCCAAATCCATTGCACACATTTAAAATAAAGTTTGTTTACACTTTGACAGCAATAGACAGTTTATTATTGACATGCAAGGTGACATGTCAATGAAGTTTTCAGTTACTGTTGCCATTAAAAGAAATTAGTACCATTAGTTTTCCGCAACATGGCGAGGCTTTTTATGTTCCTGGTCGGGCTATAATATATATTTTACATATTATACCTATACGTGTTTCATTTATTAATCGAAATATAAAAATCTTTGAAAGACTAAATACCTAAACTCGATTAAAATTTTATATTAATTATTCATGTTTTAATACCTTATTCTACCTAAAAATTAATAACTTATATCAAGTCTTAATACGGTCACGGCTCAAGATTTTTTTGTCCATATCGGCGTTCTTTTTACTCTTTTGTCTTTGCGTTGACAGTTTGTAGCTAAATTCGCGCGGAATATTTTTGTGAAATGGCTCTTAACACCATTAAAAATGGTTTTCAAAAGTTTGGCGTCATAACTTTATAGTCCTGAATAGGTAGGTACCCAAAGTTTCCATTAATTAATTTATACATAACAGTTTGGTAGTGGCTTTACTTTAACAAGACTGCAAAATAAAATGGAAATAGATATTAAATTCCTGTATTGAAAAGATATTACTAAAATACTTTTTTTTTAAGAAACTAGAGCCTATTACAGATGACAGCACACCCAGCTAAACACTGTAGCTTCGTAGTTGTAGTGTAGTTTTAATTACGACTTTACAACAATTTTGTATATTCACATGTAGCTCCAATTTCAAGTGGCATCAATTTCATGCAGTTTTGGAACACCTAACTACTGTCATTAAAAGTTACAACGCTAGTTAACAAAGTCAACAGCTAACGAAGTGAACAGTTTTAAGTAGAACTTTCGTATTTGTAGTTCTAAAAATAGTTTTGTAAAACGGTTTTTGCGAACCGTTCTTATCTGAAAACCGTCAGTATTTGGCAGGAAGCCACGGATCCAATATGGGCAAAAATGTTTGGGAATAAAAAACAAATGAAAACCTAACTGGAGGTCTATTCTGGACACCAATTTCGATACAAACAGAATTCGTCTCTCACGCTCTTTTTCAATGTAAAAAAAATTCCTTCTTTTCAAACTTCCATCATTTCATTCTGAACCAACATTGGAGTGCATTATCACTCTGACAATGCAGTAATGGGACAAAACCGGCCTAGTTCCAACTCTGGCATTTGTGCTATCATAGCTTACAATAGTTGGGTCTTTTTAGCTGTTTTAATTTACTAGCTTTTCCCGCGACTTCACCCGCGTTCGTTTCGATCTGTCACAGTAAGGTTTCATCGCCTTCCTCCACTCTCTTTATGCAGCCATTTGATCATAGAATAAGTAGTTTTTATCCTGGTTTTAAAAAGACACACAATTTCTTTCTGTGATAGACCAAATTTCACGAAACCACGAGCAAAAGCTTGTAAAATAATTTACCTACCCTCAACAAATAGCACCGACGAGACACCAAGTAGGAACTTAATGTGTATTCTATTTTCGCGCACCGTTGACAAGCACTGCTGGTGTAGTGGTATCATGCAAGATTCCCATTCTTGCGACCCGGGTTCGATTCCCGGGCAGTGCACTTTACTTTTTATGATTCGTCGATTAAAAGATCCACCACATATAGCATGGACTTTTTGGAAAAAATACTTGAAGAGAGATGAAATACCTAAGGGAAAACTTGCATAATATCATACTTACTAGATTTTTTTAAATATTTTAATCATACGACTCAAGATCGGAATTATGTGACACACCAAAGGTTCTAGCCGAAGTCAAAAGGTAGTTAGGTACCTACTATCACAATCTAAACAAATACTTATATGTTTTTCTTTGTCGGACCTGTAAAGTTAAGCAGAAACATTAGCAATTTAGAAATAGTAAGATCTTTTTATCTTTTCTCTTTCATTTTAAACGTTTTCAGAGCAATTACCGTTTTATAAAAAATTATTACTTATTTAATTAAATTATTCTTTAGATCTAAGATAAGAATTTAAATTCTTAGTCTTTTTGTATTTCACTAGCACCAGATATTTTTAAATATTTCGACGGAGAGCTCAGGCGTTTTTATTTGCTACAGTAGTATTTTAATTAAATTATGTACTAATTAAGAATAATAAACTTCTTATTATATTCACGTAAATGTAAAAATAATACTTTTTTGGGTTTCTTAAAGTTATTTTTGCATGGAATAATAACTGGACGTGACATCACCAACAGAGCGTGACATCACATACTAACTTGTGTGTGACGTCACTGGAATCCTACTAATATTATAAATGCGAAAGTTTGGATATCTGGATGTCTGGTTTTAAAATACGTGCTCTAGGTATTACATAGGGCATTCGATATTTTTAAAGCATTGAATTACTTGATAATGCCAAGGTGAAAGAAAATATAAACTGATACGACGAATTAGGTATTAACCTATCTAAATATTTTTGTCATAAAAATACCTTCGGTTGGATCATCCAATATCTTTAATGTGTGAAACCTTTACAAGGGTCGAGACTCGAGATTGTAACTCGATAAAACTTTGAACATAAATCGAGAAAATGTCCAATGTCAACGAATTTAATCATGTTGCGATATCGCAATTTTATATTGTCCTTTAAGGTAAAGCTCTCCTAAATTGTTTGCGAACGTTTACGATCAAATTCTCAAGTGATTCCTTCGAAGTACCATTACCTATAATAGGTACGTTACACGAGCTACCCTTTTAGCTCACTTATTACCTTTTGTACCGATTCATAAACAACTTTATTTATAACTTTATATAATTCAGACTCCAACGAACGAAGAAGGTACTGTCTACCTGCTTTAATTTTATTTTACCTTTGGCAATCTTTTTTATTACATGTACAATATCATCATTGGACATTAATTTACACTGCGCCGCTAGCCCCAAACTAAGCAAAGCTTGTACTATGGGTACTAGACAACGGATATAAACATACTTAAATACTTTTTTTTTGTAAATAAATACATGACATATCTATATATGAGTATTTCTCAAAAAAAATGTACATTTTGAAAAAAAAAAGTGTGCTTTGAAACAGTTCAAAAGTTTCATATTTATAAATCATCACACAAAAAAAACACACACACAATTTTGAAGGATGAATATTAATCTTTAAGATAACGAAGAATTATAGCTATAATCCTACTTATTACCAAATATTTAGATATTTTAAAAATAGTCCTTTTTTACCTTTCATACAAAAACCTGTTTGCCACCCTAGCTTTTTCATGTGTTTTTGTTTCATAAAATGCGATACGTAACTAAATTATTGTAAATTTCTTTGTATTATCGTTCTACAGTAATCGCAGTTTCTGTATCAAATTGATTTTCTATGGGGTGATATAATAATTAGCAATTTAAGCAAAAAAACAAAATGAGTCGCTCTCATTTACTATTTCGTTATTTACTCTTTAGTTACGATTATTTCTACTTTCCCATGGTTTCTGAACAGTTCCATATTTTATTTTACACGGACAACAATAGCTGCACTCTGAATGGCTGTTGGCCTGACGTCTCCGCCATTACATCTATCGCAAAAATCAGTGAAAACGTGTGTGTTTTGTGGGATTACGTTTTCGTAACAGGAAGTAAAATCAGCGATTTTATATAGAACGGTAAGTCTTCATTTAACCATTTTTTGTAATACGTGTGGTACGAACATTTAGTAAGCTTTTATATTTGCTGTAACAGCTTTTATCAAAAAAATACTTGTTTCTGATCTCATTTTGTCTAATATTTCGTTACGTTTTTTACGAATTTCGTTACGTTACGAAAAAGTACAACATAATGCTGAGTGTATACTATTATTACCTGACTAAGCATAGTAATATTCACTACTTAATTTATTTCAAAAAATATAGAGCGTCAATTACAAAAGGATTGGATACTATCTGCTTTACAGAAGTGCCACCGGCAAAAAATAATCAAATCATTTAGATTACGTTTTTATGTGATTACTTCTTTTGTTTTTTTAGGAATGCCGCCAAAAACCAATGCCGAAAGGCAAAAAGCTTACAGAGAACGACTCAAAATGGATAAACATGATGGAACAAAAATAATTTTATTAAAATTGTATGAATGATTACTCCCTTATTTTATTTCTAACCCCTTAATATTACCCCGTATTTGGGTGCATACTTACAAATATTTCGAATTGAATAAATGAAGAGCATTCACAATATTTCGCCAATGTATAACAAGCCTTATGGCCTTACTATTTCGTTACTACCGTTTCGTTACGTACATTTTTTTTGAGAAATACTTCATATATAAAAGAAAGTCGTGTTAGTTACTCCACTTATAACTCAAGAACGGCTGAACCGATTTAGCTGAAAATTGTCAGGGAGGTAGTTTAGAGCCAGGAGAAGGACATAGGATACTTTTTATCCCGTTCGAAATTAAAAAAAAAGTCTGCTTATTTATTGCCATTAAGGCGGAACAAAGTTCGCCGGGTCAGCTAGTTATACATAGAAAACACCCAGACCCGTCACAGAAATTAAAATTCATCATTCCAATTGCTGCCCGGCCGGGAATCGAACCCGGGACCTCTCGGCATAGTAGTCCGTTCTGAACCACTACACCAAACGGCCGACGAATATGAGCTGCTGGATTCTTCTAAAAGGTTCTGAGTATGATGTATGATTCCTAACACAGTCCGATAATACACTTAATTGATTTGCCATGAGATTCAAACTCGGAACCTCTGGTCCCTTCAAAGTACTGCCTAACCACTGACCGTAGAGGCAAATCATTAATTCAAAGGAAAGCCTCTCCACTGAGCAGCTACAATACAGCACCAAACAACTCAAGCGTGTAACGTTATTAATTGACATATCTCTAGGGCCCTATAACTATTAATTCGGGTAAGACGTTACGTGTATTTGCCTACGCAAATATCGTTTGAACTAAGACGGGTAGTCACACTTAATGTACAGTCAACCGAATCCGGACTAAATTAAGGTTCGGCCAAACCAACGCGTGCACTGTGCAGCCTACGTAAGCGATTGCGTTACTACTATATTCTGGTCTGTGAGCACGTAGAATTATGTTGCTATCGCGCTCGCACACTCACTGCGAGCGCCCGTCGCACAGTCGCGACAGCAATATAATTACGCGCGAGCGATAAGGATGGGTAGCTTGGGGTCATTGGACAAAATTCTACGTGCTCACAGACCGGGCCTTAGTTTCTACTGATCGCCATCGCGCACGCTGGCTGTACGCATTGGTTTAGTTTAGCCGAACCTTAAAGACTAAACAGTATGTTTTTGTTGCAAAAACAGACGAGAGACGTCTGTACAATAATATGAACCACCCACTAAGTAGGCATGTGTAAACTCACTATGAGCTTTAGTGTGAACGTGAAATTGCCTTTAAGATCATACTACTTATTATGTGTAAAGACCGCGGTACATTGGTCAAACATGATTGATAACCGTTCATTTTATACATATTTTCAAGCTTAATAACTTGTAAACCATACCAAGGTAACCAAAGTCCTAGTTTCAATTCTCAGATGAGTTCTCATATTGGCTTGGATATCCACAGATAAGATTTGTAAGTCAATAAGACATTTCAGATGGCTGAATAGATAGAAAAAGATGAAAATTTTCACTCGTGTCAACAATAGTAATATGACGTTTCTACCTACTGACTGAGGTAATCGTAACGTATGTCGAATCTTCTTAAGTAGGTATGCATTAAGACATAAGTGGGTAGTCTAAATACAGGTCTGTAAGCCCCTTTCAGTGAGTTTGAAGTGAGGTCTAGGTCTCACGGATTATGGACATTGAAACGTGTGTGACCTCAAAGATGTCGTGTATACGATCCACTGAATGGCTTCACATCTGACCTTTCCCCTAAGCCTTTAACGTTTTATACAAGGATACAAAGCATTATTCACCTTTTTATGGTCTCTATAAACAAGAATAAAGAGTGTCTTTTACCACCGTGTAAAAGTTTAATAGAACAAATAACGCCTCTATGAACTAGCTAAATGAAAAGTTGGGCTCATCCCACGAATTAATGAAATCCTTAAAAGAAAATATGAAAAGTGACTTTAGATGAAGTAATTGCTCGCTTCTGAAATAGGTACCTATATTGTGGTAACGACAAACAACTACGGAACCCTACACTGCGCGTGGCACGACACGCACTTGGCCAATTTTAGTATGTACCTACTCGTAGGTACTACCAGTACAACGTTTTCACTGGGTTTCACAACAACCTAAGCCGCTACCTATTGTGTCGATAAAACATGCTGGGTTGAACAGAAAAGAAGTGTATTTACCTTTCCTTTAGGGATATGAAAATGTATTTGATTTTAAGTATTTTGGAGTCAAGATTCTTGAATAAAAGCTTTCTCTGACAAACTGAAATCCACGCGGGCGAAACTAGTACTTACCTAAATAAAGAAACCAAACTGCATTCAAAGGAATCTACAAGCGTTTCAGTCGACCTAGGCTGTAAAGACACCTGACCCCGATATCTAGATCCGCATCTCGACACTTTAACACCTGGGTGGCAGATTAAATCGATTCCAGGCAGATACGCTTCGGTGTACATAAATCTTGTTACTACTGGGTTTAAGAATACGCTTCAAGCATTTCCATTTAAGTCTTAGCGGTGAACTGAATCTCCGTAAAATATACTGCCACTTATGTTTTATGGGGACAGTAACCAAATATTTATTCACAATAAACAGACTTTTTAAAAACTAAAGCAAACTTAACTCTAAACAAAAAGAAATATAAACTTACTGTTCTATTGTGTGGGTGACAATTAAATTCACAATCCTAGACTCAGTAGAATACTTACTTACTTACGCCCGTTTTCACCATCAATCCTTAATTTTTAAGTGACCCCTATGGTAACACATAACAGGAAATTTGTTTTCATACGGACCACTTAAAAATTATGGATTGATGGTGAAAACGGGTATTAGACCATAGGCTAAAAGAAGTTTCTTTTTTTACTCGACCGCGCCAGAAGGAGGGTTATTTGCAACAGTTCGTCAGTGTACTCAGGGTGCACAATGATCCTATTCCCATTAAGTTACTTAATAATGGAGGAATAAAAGATAAGGATTATTGAATATTGACATGGAATAACCTAAATAAATAAATCGTTGAACGGATTAACATGGATTTATATTTCGACAATTGTTTTTAATGTGGAAAGGGGAAAAAAACTGGAAAAAGGAAAGTCCCACGGTTAATCTAAAGCCTGGTCCGTGAGCACGTAGAATTTTGTACAATGACCCCAAGCTACCCATCCTTATCGCTCGCGCGTAATTATATTGCTGTCGCGGCTGTGCGACGCGCGCCCGCAGTGAGTGTGCGAGCGCGACAGCAACATAATTACGCGCGAGCGATAAGGATGGGTAGCTTGGGGTCATTGGACAAAATTCTACGTGCTCACGGACCAGGGTTTAAATAAGGCTTTATTTTAGTTATGAATCTCTACTTTCATGTAAATGTTACGGTAAATGTGATAAATGTGAAAATTATGAATAATCGCCGGTTATTATGAATAATTAGCTACCTCATGATTTGGTAAAAGTGATTAGGGCATTTCTACTGTACGGTGTATTTTTTCTCAATTCGGTGCTAAAATTTATATTTAGGTTTATAAGGAGTTTCAATACAAAAAAATAAATGTTACTCCATTCTGAATGTAAAAATAGCATTGTCACTAAATATTGTGAAGTGGTTTATGATAAATGTTAAGCATCGAATTGAGAGAGTACCGAATTGAGAAAATGAATCACGGAATTGAGAAATGAATCTCCAAATATAAAAATCGCTCCGCAAACTTAGAATTGATGACATTATGAAGAAATACCTAATGTATTTCAATAATAAATACATAACACAGGGTCTCTTTGTTTATTTATTCTTAACCTTAAACATAAAACAAATATTGAAAAACCCAAGAGCTAGATTAACCTGACACTATACCGAAGATATTATATCGGACGTCAGTTTGTACACGATTAAAATGGCACTCAAATAGCTGAAATACAACAAGGCACCAGGTGTTACGGCATACGACAGAAGCAGTTCAATTCCGTCATTCTCGAAGAAAAAACGCCTCCGGCATGGCACAGAAGTGTGGTGATAGCATTATAGACTCATCTCACTTATGAGGCGTGTTTACAAGCTGTTTTCGAGAGTCCTTACGAATCATCTCGCTCGCAGACTCGACGACTTCCAGTCTTCCTCACAAGCTTGTTTCCGAAAAGGCTTTAGTATTATAGTACATACACAGGTACGCTACGGCAGATTATACAGAAGACCAAGGAGTCGCGATATCGGGGATGATATCGGAGTCATGGCCTCCGTAGAGCCTTTCAACAAGTGGGTCTCAAAATGAACATGGACAAGACAAAAATCATGTCAAATGTCCGTGTTGCACCCACTCCTCTGAAGGTTGGAGACTACACTCGAAGTCGACAATTGTGTATACCTGGGACAAGAGTCCAGATAGTTATGTCCAACTTTGAGAAAGAGGTCTATCGCTGAATTCAACTCAGCTAAGCATCGATCGGGAAGCTTCGCTATTACATCTGAAATACCACAGCGTCTTAAGACAAAAGTCTTCTACCAGTGTGTGTTGCCAGTGATGGTGTATGGATGTTAAAATTGGTCGCTTACTATGAGCCTAATAAGAATCATAAATGTGAATATCGGCAAGAGAACCAAAGTGACCGGCATAGCCCGTAAAATTGCATAAATCAAGTAGCAGTGGGCGGGGCACATACGGGACTATTCCCACCTCTCGTTCCCACCACTGCAACTCCTGTGTAGCCAGGATCTACAGCTTGACCGCCACAAAAACCCAACCAATGAAGGTCAAGTTTGTCCAGGGGGAAAGTTAAACTGTCATTGGACCCGCAACGAAATTAATCAGAAGAACATAGGAGGAGTTCGAAATTAAGGTTCGACTTCCCTCCATTGCAAAGCGGATGACAGGTGACAAACAAAGGTTTAAAACCGTTAAAAAAAGATTATGCACCACGGACAATAAATTAAATTAAGGGGGCCTATCTTATGAGCAATTAGCAACTACCTGCCAATAATGGCACATATTATATGGGCGGGGCACATAGCTCGTACAGATAATGTCTGTTGGGACTGAAAAGTTGTCGAGTGGAAACCACGAACCAGTGAGCTAGTAGGCCCCCACTAGGTAGACCGACGATCTGGTGAAGGTCGAGGGAAGAACCTGGAAGAATTATTTTAATAAGATAGCAATAACAGTGTATTTTTTTAATGAAACCTCAAAAAAATAGTTTTATTGTCTTCTGTCCAATGACTGGTACGGTCCAATGATTGGTAGTTCACCCTATTATTATGCTCTATTGATTTCATTATTATTTTAAGTTACACAAACAATTTATAGCACAATAAAAGTATCTATTTTCATTTAATATCAATTCGGTGTACGTGTTTTCTCAATTCGATGCCCCATATCCCGCGGAATTGAGATCCACGGAATTGAGGAAAAATCACATTTCATCAAATTACTCGAAAATATTATAAATTACAACGATTTCTACCAAACGTAATGGCAGATATCAGTTAAATACTTAATTAATTCAGCAGTAATCTCATTAAATACTTCATGAACATTATTAATATCGCACACCGGTTTGAGAAATGACCAGTGACCAAAAATTCTGAGTGATTTCAAACCTCTGAAAAATGCTCCTCAAAGCGACTGATCCCTCTTTTATACTGCTTGACCACTCGAGTGCAACTGCTAGTTTATGGGAATCAGGCGTGGGTGTTAGTATTGTGCGTTGTTAGTGATATAGGAGCACAAAAGTAAAAATCACGGTATTGAGGCGCACACGTCGGACAAAATTTAAATGTGTTACTGTATTAAAACCCAAGGACTTGCAATAAAGAAACTCATTTATATAGCTTTATTAACTATCCCTTGTTCTGTGAATGTGGGTTTCATAATGGGGAAGTTATTATTTCAAAAGTTATGAAGCAAAAACGAGTAAATTCTGGAAACCGGACACTCCATTTTAGGCCAAATTTCGCCCGTTTTTGAACTTTCGGATTTTTTCAAGGCGAGATGTAAAACCTGGCGGTCTTCTAAATATGCTCTCCATCAAGTCAAGAGTCCTATTAATACGTGTGATTTTTTTCAAGTCCGTACTTCAATTTTAAAGGTACTTTTTTCGCCCCAGTAGGTCGATCGGTCGTCCCCGTAGAAATGCCCATTAATATTAGTATTATTGGTTAAAATCGTTTTGTTCGTTATTCTTGTAAGAGGACGCTTAATAATTGAGTCCCGTTGCTTAATCAAAACACAATCAATCAATTTTGTCCCGACCTAAATTAATTTTCGTTTTTCTCCCCCAAATTAAATGTTCCTCGCTATCGTCCGTAGTCTGGGAAATGGAGAACCATTTGAGAAGACATTTCCTATTATAATGGGACTTCACAAAAATCAAAGTTGAATTATTCCCAAAAAAAAAAAACGAAAAAGCGGACTAAGACTGGGTGGTAACTAATTGCTATAATAATTATGATTTCAAACTCATGTTGTTCTTTATTAGACTGCCTGTTCTAAATGTCTGCGTCTAGGAGTTAGCGGGATAAATAATAAGGTCATATTGGCTTTTAAGACAATATTCTTCGCTATTTCAATGTTGTAGCGCAAAATAAAGGTGTCTAAAGTCGGTGCCATTCATAATTTCCTGTAACATTTGAAATAGTCGTGTTTAGAGTCGTGTTTAAAACAATCACGGATCAATAATGAATGTTTACATTATTAAAAGATACTATTTAACAATTGTCCAAAATGTCCAAGGGTCTTTAACATCAAATATTTAAACGTTTTGTTTGTACCGAGCGTTGACCTTTCTTTCTTTCCATTGATCCTGATAGAATTTTCCTCATCATGTATTCAATTCACGGACAACAGGTACATGCCTGGATAGAAAGATCACCCATATATAAATTGAAAAGATAAAAGATTGGCATTTTTGTTAAATTATCTTTTTAATTGCTAGTCGTCTTACCTTTGATCAAAGCTGAAATGTTAAAAAAAGATGATTAAAAAGTACTAGTTCAATTTAGGTCTTATTGTTTTCAGGACACTAATAGAAGTCAGCCTTACACAATAATTATCTTTGAAAGACCTAATTAAAATACCCACACAATTACTGTCGCAATTCTAATTAATTTTTAATATCTATCTAATGAGAAATACCAGGTAACTTGTTCACTCTATTGACAGCCCTCCACCCACTGGAACGGTCTTAATGAGTTACCAGCTGAATACATTATGTGTTGTTGTTTTCAAGCATACTTGGAGTAGAAAATTTGCTTCAGGCGAATAAAGACTCTATTTTGGACTTGTATACCTACGCCCACTAAAATGGTAAACGGTCTTGATATCCTAACGCCCGTAATATTCACAAACGATGCTTGCCTAAGTGAAGCAGCAGAGCTCTGTGATTGGTTCATGTGTCACCTGTGCGTCCACGCGCACTGTGATACCTCATAGTAATGTTTGTGTACAGGCGTACCTAAATGTTACAAGTTTTCTTCTGATTTTATGCTGACACAAGACTACTTTGGAAAACTTTTTTAGTTTCTTTTGTACCTAAACCTAATAAATCAATTGGCGAAAGTTCACTCTTCTGTAAGTAGGTACATACCTATGAGATGATATAGTAGATCACCGATCTCATAACAAAATTAAAAGCGACACGTATTCGAATGGATCGACATATTAAGTACCTATATTATAAATAAATAAAATAAATATCCTTGGACATTTTACACTGCGCTTCTAGTCCCAAACTAAGCAAAGCTTGTACTATGGGTACTAGACAACGGATATAAACATACTTAAATACTTTTTTTTTGTAAATACATACATATTATACATTGTTACGTACGCCTAATCTATGAAGATCGCTACATCGACGCTGACCCAGTTTACCCAAATCAACATTGCAACTGCACTATGGACCGCGAGGAGCAGCATCAGCAAAATGCGCCTCTCATGACGACAGCGGCGACGTTTCATTAATTTTACTAATTATTTTATAATCATATTTGTTTCACACATCGAGACGGTATCACTAGCTTACCTAATTTTACTTTTATTGTAATTTCTTTCTTTTAAATTAAATTTAATTAAATAAAGTTTGCTTTTTCTTGGAACCTCCGGTTGCAGCTAACGAAATTACATAGTAAACACCCAGTGCAATACAAACAAATATGTTCATGCACACAAATGTTTGTACTGTGCGGGAATCGAACCCGCAACCTCCGGAATAATAGTCCGTTTCGAACCACTACACCAAACGGCCGGCGAAATCCATAGATCACTGATCTTATAACAAAATTAAAAGCGACACGTATTCGAATGGATCGACATACAGTATATTGTGGAGCTTCCACAATGTAAGTAGGTATGCCTACTTCGAATATAATTTCGTGAAATCTGTTTTGTCGGAATCTCTTGAGATCATCATTCATCTTTTCTGGCGTGAGAGAGAAACAGGACAGGAACTATATTTAGGCACTTATCGATACGAAATCGTCAAGGAATGTTATTATTCTGAAGCACTCATCTCTGAAATTATCATTAAGTTGAAAAAACAAAATATCGTTATTGTAAAGGATGCAACGAACGAAGAGAGTTATTGATGTTAGATAATCTGCATTCGGCTACCACAAAGCAGAATAAATAAACGTTTTCGACTAGTCTATGAATCGTAAATTAGTTATTTGTGCCGGCAATCTAAACGAGACCTTTCCAAATTATTCAGTGCTAAATCTACATACATATGAACGCCTAAATGTGATAAAAGAGGATCCATTAGCATGTAATTTATCATACTCAAACACACACATAATATTAGGGTTTCTTCATCATCATTTGCCCTCCTAAAGCCCGGTCCGTGAGCACGTAGAATTTTGTCCAATGACCCCTAGCTACCCATCCTTATCGCTCGCGAGTACTAATTATATTGCTGTCGCGACTGTGCGACTGTCACCCGCAGTGAGCGTGCGAGCGCGATAGCAACATAATTAGGCGCGAGCGATAAGGATGAGTAGTTAGGGGTCATTGGTCAAAATTCTACGTGCTCACGGACCAGACTATAGTTCATTTTGGGATTGCCATACCTAAAATTTTATTTCCATTTGTGTTGTGTGGGCAGTCATCAAAATAGCCACTACCTTCACACTTTTCACATTCATCTTCATCGTCTTCTTTCATGTGAATGGTACCATATTAACCCTAACCAAAGCTGGGACATAAATCGTTAACCCCGTGGCTATAGCCAGGTCTTACCTTGGGGAATCGCTGTCCTCTTCCATGAACTCTACTCTTCAGTCACACTATTTAGTAATCCTCTTATTGATTCATTTATTTGTAGTAAGTTGGCCCCATCAAACAATACATAAACGACTTCAGTCTACCTACGCTTGAGTTTAAAAATAGTTCTAGACCTCGTCATAGTACCTACACCAGCCTCAAACCTAAGCAAAGTTCGACAAGATTTTTATCGTGGTAGTCTAGATATTTTCATAATTTTTCTACACCAAGTATTACGTCATCTACCTAACCCTGCGTCTGACGGCTTGTCCATAAAGAAATATCCCTTATTTTATTTCAATAAACTTTTAAACTCACGTGGGCGAGAAATGTCAATAAATATCAGGGTTGTGTAAACGCTGTTACATTAGTAGCAAAGGGTAAAAATGGAACTTATTCATCAACAGTCGTCCTTGTCCCTTAACTATCTAATGCTCAACTTTGCTTACTTCTAACCAATTTTATTCTACAAATCGTCAGTCATCATCATAACATGTCTCATAATCTAATAAGCGCTTCGAGACACTCATGTATTTGACAAGTGCTGAGAGGAAGCGTCGAAACAACTCAGTCACCACTTTACACGCAGTGTTCTTTGTTGTCATATCAATTGTCATGGTTTCGAAATAGAGCACATCCTTCAGACTTTCTGATGAAATGTAATAGTAGTGTCTCGGAGCAGTGTGGCGTGTAATAAGTTCGTTCAATGTATATTTGTACACGCGGTCGACGCGACGTCTGTGTTAGAGAAAATCAATTCTTATAGGAGGCATTCTAAGGTCTTAACAGATGTCAATCAAGCGATTCCTTAAGAACTCAATCTGGTATTTCATCAAGTGCGTCATCAAAATTAGAAATTCTCAAATTAAAACCTAACCGTTGTTGTGATCTTTTTTCTAGGGCACCGGGCTCATACAGTCTTCGTTGGGGTCCACGTGCCGGCCCGACGACACTCCCATAGGAAACACAAGCACCACCACCGCAATGGGGATAAGGATGCTGACAGGCCAGGTGAGAGAAACATTTCAGTCTTTTCAGAAGTCCTCAATAGATCCTAGACAATATCAGACCAATGTGGTAGGAGTAGGACACTCTTCGATCAAAGACCTAGCTATTATCAAAACAAGAGTAATGGACCAGGGATCACTTTATTTTGGTTTCATCCCGCAGTGGATTAAACGATCATTTTACTTAAAGACTTAAGAGACTTTGCGTCTCGACAAAGCCCTAAAAGTCCTGACCCTGATCCTATCCGGAAACATAATCAGTCTCAATTTAGCCCTTATGACAGGTCTAACACAATAAACTAATATTAAAGTTGTGAGATATCATTTACTTACAAGATTTGGATGTTCAGCCAATTATACCATAACCTGAAAGGCAATTGGAACTCTCTTCCAATGGGCCTATGATTTATATCGCTAATCATCGAAGTTCTAAATATGATCAGTGCCCCAAATACAAGACCTTCTAAGACCTGAGCTAATCGATTACCCAGATTTCTATGAATAAAACTCGTTTCGGTATTCGAATGAAAGCAAGGCGTAAAATTCAATTAGGTACCAATTTTAGGGCTATCTACACAGATATTCGGAGCGGAAATTGTGTTTAGTTTGATACGATTAAACCTTATTTCAGTTGACACAGGGATTTCTTTAGGAATGTGATTTGTGTCGTGTATCCTAAAATGTAAAACATTTGCTTTACCTATGGTATGCCGCTTGAATATTTAGTAAAGGATTTCTACAGTAAATTAGGTCTATTGACGTACACAAAAGCTCGTTACTCTTTGATGTTGCAACGTTATTTACTCAAAATAATGAAAATTCTATACTTAGTAGATAACCTTGTGAGAAGGAATTAAAGTTAAGAGGATCTTAGCAACCGAATTCTGATTACACATTTCCATAAAGGTTTGCGATTGCTCTTTGATCGGATTTTTCAGAAGAGAACAAAGGTGATCAATTTGTAGTAAGGTTCAAAGCAATTGATATTATGATCTTGTAAATTAATTAAAGAGTCCTTAGAAATACTCAATTTGCAGGGGATTTCAAATTCCATGTGTACTACCAAATAAATAAGGCCCGTTTAATTAGCTCTACACGAAAGTTTAAATTACTATGTTTTCAACACCTATGTCCCTGTTTATCTATACTTATAATAAATCTGTAGAGAGGGCAATTCTGTACATGAAATATATTTTCAAAATAACTATCAGGGGGTGATTAGTGATCGATACTGATGCCAAAAATGCAATCAGTAAAATTTTTGTCTGTCTGTCTGTCTGTCTGTATGTTCCTTATAGAAACAAAAACTACTTGACAGATTTTAACGAAACATGGTACAATTATTCTTCATACTCCTGGGCAGGTTATAGGATACTTAGGAATTCCCACGGGAACGGGAATTAGCGGGAAAATCCTTTTGTACGAAAAATCTAAACCGCTTAAGTTAGACGCTTGAAATTTGGCATGCAGGTACCTTAGTAAACTTAAAGCTTAGTTACAACAGGATATTGCAAAATTCCCACAGGAACGGGAGTAAGTGGGAAAAAACATTTGTATGAAAAAATCTATACCGCGTAAGATAGACTCTTGAAATTTGGCATGCAGGTACCTTAGTAAACTTATAGCTTAGTTACAACAGGATATTGCAAAATTCTCACGGGAACGGGAGTTAGCGGGAAAAAACATTTGTATGAAAAAATCTGAACCGCGTAAGATAGATGAAGGGGGGGTAAAACGAGATCCACGCGCACGAAGTCGCGGGCGGCCGCTAGTAATAAATATACCTACGTAAATAATACACAATATTTTGAATTGTGATCAGTCAACTCAATCGGAAATCTTTTGTACCTGCTCGCAGCAGATCCGACCTATTTCATACTTTCAACTTCAATCTAGTTTCTACACTATTTGTATGTTAATTTGTAGACTTTCCAGAAAATATGCAAAATTATTAAAATCCGTAGGACCCCCTATAATGGCTCGCGTCAGGAGATTGAGCGTCACGGATGACGGCGAAACATGTAAGGAAACTACCAAAAGATTAGCGTTATTTCTGATTTGAACTCCCATCTTTGTGTTTAAAAGTTTTAAGTCTTCATTGAAACCACCATTCTATTGCGGATACGATTTTGTACAGTATACAAAACCATCGTTAAGTTAACGTTAACTTGCAACTTTTTCCGCGAATATACTGTTCAAACATTAAAAGCATATTATCTTTCGCAATAGAATGGTGGTGTAGATATTTTCCATTGAAGCTCTGATAAGCATGAACTTTTGGAAATCAACGTCGCATGTTTAGAAACAACGTCTGCCCATTCCAAATTTTGGTTTTCATTATCTCCAACTGAATTAGTTTTAAAATTCTATCTATTTTTAAAATTTATTTCTTTTTTAGATGATAGATAGATTTATAAATGTGAGTCAGCATTTTATAAATTTAGAACTGATTTTGATATTAAACTACGTGTTCATTTTACAGTAACACCACCAGCGCAAAGAGTACAATTTATACTTGGTGAGGATCTTGATGATGGCACCCTCGAATCACATCCCCTGTTTTCTGAGATGGAAGAGCTGGTTAAGGATGGAGATGAACTGGAATGGAAAGAAACAGCACGATGGATTAAATTTGAAGAAGACGTGGAGGAAGGTGGCAATAGATGGTCGAAGCCTCACGTGGCTACGTTATCTCTTCACTCACTCTTCGAACTCCGAAGCCTAATACTAAACGGATCAGTTATCTTGGATATGGAAGCGAATTCTCTAGAACAAGTAGCCGATCATGTTCTGGACAGCATGGTAGCTGACGGATCTTTAGGATATGATAGTAGAGAGAAAGTGAAAGACGCTTTGCTAAGAAGACATAGGCATCAACATGAGAGGCGAAATCACAATAACATGTCACGACTACCTTTGATCAGGTCTCTTGCTGACATTGGACGGAATCATTCTTCTTGTAAAAGTGAGTATGTTTGTTTTTTGGAGAATCAAAACAAATCCGGGAATGGAGTCAGAATAAATTTTAAATGGGTATTGTGGCGGTATCCTATCAGATTTGCAGGAAGGTGGCTCTCGACGCTCCAGTGCGAGGAGTTGTCGGGGGTCCACCTCTTCGCCCCATACTGCTCTTCTTCAAGCATCTGATGCCAGAGGCTCGTATCTGGCAGTGCCCGGTCAGGCGAGCGATTGGAACGGTAAAATGTGTGCAGAAACCCCACCACACCAATTTGTAAAAACTTCACGAATCGCACGCATTGAACGCTAAATATTTATCTTGTATATGTATAATGTTTGTGTCGATACCACGTGTACTGTTTGTCGGAAACAATTTTTTATTAATATAAGATTCTTGAAAATTGGCATTGTATTCCATTGCAGTGGATGAAGGCGGTTCTACAAGTGGACACTCCCACAAAGGAGATTTCAATCGTTTCCTAGGCATCCCCAATGCGGGTAACCGCTTATCCTTATAACTGTCTTCGTCAATGTTTTTCTTCTTTCCTTACTTTTTACTTTTTGTGTCATTGGATTCTTTCAAATCATTTCAACCTCTGATATTAATCATTCGATGTGTTTATTTTACAGCTATATTGCGTTATGTTTTCAAACAGTCTGCCACTTTTGTAAGCTTTGCTCATGCTTGAATATTTGTTCAATAAACTAGGTTCAATTCAATAGGTATAGCCTGACCAGGAACATAAAAACCCTGGCATAGAGGCGCTTCAATTGCATTTGATAGTGCAACACTGAGTACAGTCGTACCTGTGTTAAATTAATAGTATCAGGATTCAGGATTACGGGCTAATTTGATATTATTCGGCATGTGACGATGCACAGCATCTGGTGAGAGAGATGCGTCTACTTCCGGTGTAGTTTTTTACAATTTTATACCTTGAATGACGTCATTTCCGCAATTATTTAATAGGAATTGATTTGACTTACTTCCGTTTGCCGCCATTTTAGTCACCTGGGGGCGAGCTTGCTCAGAGTTCTTCATAGCGTCTTTAACTTCCAAACTAGCAACATCGTAAGCAGAAACTCTGCTCAGATTTTTACTGAAATAATTTATTTCTCAACGTTCTTATACTAAGTTTAAAATTAAATAAAATTAAAAAGTGCAATTGACCGCGCGTGTGTGACCGCGAACGACATGTACGTGATGGTGGTTGGCGCCAAAGGGGACGAGTGTCTTCCGGACGACGAGCAGGTGGACCCAGAGCGTCGGATACCGGAGAAACTCGGACCCCGGCGAGATTCAAAACGGATGAAACGAGGTACGTGGGATTCTGATAGCTTTAACACTCTTTTCGATCAAATGAGCATTCTCGCGAATCTCCATATTGTATAAATAGATTGAATAACGTACCCACAACCATCTTATACAATTTTAACGGCGGCCCCGTCAGCCCCAATCGCAAACATTACCAATCAAAATACGTTGTTAGCATCACCACAATCGAACGATAACTCTTTCTGGTACGAGTTTCTTAATAAATACCCATTTAAAAAGGCTCATTGTGCTCATAAAATAAAGCACCCACAAATGCTTTACCACATCAACAAAGCACTTTAAACTACAACTATTAGTAGACTGGGTGGCCACCCCCAACACTGAGCCAGCTTACAGCTTGAATTATTAAATTCTAATGTTTTTTGCAAATCAAGAAGCTTAATAAGTATGACAAAATGTGCTAAGTGCATCGAACATGTATACTTCTATTTTGCAACAACATATAAATTGTAATGTGACATGCAATAAACGTTTTTGAATTTGAATTTGAACATGTCACGAGCGTATCCTGGCTAAAATTCCTAATAAGCATTGTGCGAGGAGCACCCTCCCAGTGCTGGATTTTTGTTCGGCAAAATCACCCTGTGCTGTGCACAATTAGTTCTTACAAATCGTCAAATACTAATAAAACAAAAAGCCAAGGATTCCAAATCAGTCCCTTCAGGTCCCCTTGACGACCAATAAGTCAAATGACCATCCACTCAGCAAATTCTATGGAAGCTGCCTTTGAGCGTACCTATCTTGGGCATTGGCAGGCGTCATCATTCTGCGGAGGTCAACCTTTTACCTGACAATGGTTCCAGGGATGCGTCTGCCATTCACCTCCAAGCCGGTGCTTGCCCCTGCACCTGCAACGCCGTGCTTTATTCAGCGTCTTAACACTCTTGACTGTCTAGCGCTGACCAAATAAGAATAGCAAAGTCAAGTGACTTTCCACTCAGAAAATTCTACGGAGGCTGCCTTTGAGCGTATCTTGGGCAGTGGTAGGCGTCATCAGACTGCGGAGGTCAACCTGTTACCTGACAATGGTTCCAGGGATGCGTCTGCCATTCACCTCCAAGCCGGTGCTTGCCCCTGCACCTGCAACGCCGTGCTTTATTCAGCGTCTTAACACTCTTGACTGTCTAGCGCTGACCAAATAAGAATAGCAAAGTCAAGTGACTTTCCACTCAGCAAATTCTACGGAGGCTGCCTTTGAGCGTATCTTAGGCAGTGGCAGGCGTCATCAGACTGCGGAGGTCAACCTGTTACCTGACAATGGTTCCAGGGATGCGTCTGCCATTCACCTCCAAGCCGGTGCTTGTCCCTTCAACGCCGTGCTTTATTCAGCGTTCTAACACTCTTGACTGTCTAACGCTGACCAAATAAACCGAAATCCTGTTAAAACAGGTGCTGAAATTACCAGATAAGGCACCGCTCAGCATGAGCCTGCTCCTCACAATTTCCCTTCGCAAGAAGGACAGACCAAACAACCTATTCTATTAAACGTCCTAATCAGTAGATACAATTATGTAAGTATTGATCCGATCTGAAGTAGTTGAATGCTAAATTCTAAATCTGGATGCAGATACCGATCACAGAGACACCGCCGGCCTCTCCACATGTCTTGTCAAGGTACCCTAAAATTATCAATCTCTCGTTCTCTACTGCATACCGAAAAACATTGATACAATCACAAACTACTTACTAAACCTCGTCACCTTTGACAAACCAGACGAGACAGCAACTACTAAAACGGAAGGTTAGTGTGAAACATTTTATCTTCTGGAACACTTTAAACCTTGTCAATTACGTGAACTCAGGTTCAACAAGTCGTCATCTCTAAGGGTTTTGTCGGTAAATACGAAATCTATACGACTCAACAAGTGCCTATAATGGTAAGCTTGTTCTCCAGTGAGGGCTCATCACAACTCGACCCCACACAACCGATCCAATACACAAGACTCCAGCTCAGCATCTCTTAACAACCATCTGGATGTCTACAAAATATCAGAAATCATAATCAGCGATGTGGGATTTCTCATTCTTTTATTCATTTCATGTGCGTTCACTAATGTTGCTATCGGACAATCAAAGCATAGCCTATACTCGAAACTAAGGGAGGAAGGGGCACATTCAGAGCCTCTATTGGAACTGTCTCTCTAACTTTTCAACTTGAAAAACATCACCTCCTTTCGGTTCAGTCGGGTAAAAATAGCTCTGACAGCGCAAAATATTATCTCCCAGGAGGTCGATTCAATCAAATTTATCTGACGATCTAGGTCGATTTACGGGGAAAACAACCTACTTAGTGGCATCTCCTGGGTTCAAATCCAAAGGTATATATTCCAAAAGTTCGGGAAACTGGATATCCAGAGACCCCACAGAGATTCACCAGCAGCCTTTGCAACGACTTCAACCAGGGTGGCTATGGTGGGTAAACTAGGCTAAATCTTTGCTGTCCCGTTTCTCACCACAGCAAAAGGTACCTGCTTAGCACCTCGAAGTGACCTTTCTGGCTTTTCTTAGCAGGGCTCGAGGCCGACCCTCAAAATACAGAATCTCCACCATGTTCTTACCACATGGTGACCTCCACGTCAGGATCAGGTAACATGTAATTTTTTAGTTTGTTGAGTTGGGGGTAATAAGGTATCGTTCCTAAAACATACCTGGCAAAAATCCACTTTAAAAACTTGTAAAATAACCTGGCCTTGGTGGTTAAACTAATGGCCTAAGGAAAACAGTCGTAGCTATATACTTACCTCTTGAAGCTCGACAGCAAGATTTATTTGCTAGACTAAATCGTTTATCTACTCTTCTACTACCTTTATGCCCTGTGGGTCTAGACAAAATTCACTTTAAAATCGCAAACCAGTCGAAGGATGGTCGATTAGCCTTCTTTTTTTTCCTATATGAAGTTATAACGTATCCAATTTTCGATTCGATCAAAAAGTGCTACTTGTCTAGGGGGGCTGGTATTACTAATCTAAAACTATATTAAAGATAACTTTAATTTTCTTACTAAGCATAAAAGCTTAACCAATTTCACTTCCTGATAAAGGCCTTAAACCCAACAGTAGGTATCTAAAATGTGACCTTTACGAGGCTTCTCGTAGACTAGCTTATGTATATTTTTCTCCTACCATCTACATCAGCTGCTGACATGACAAAACATAGTCTCACCTGAATCATTTCAAGATTAAGTTAATAAACCTTGACCTACGAGTAAGTTCGGCACCGTTACGGCATCATACAAACAACTGGGAAAAATGACAGCAAATCTCAAAAAACAACATATTATTATGTATGCCCTTGCTACGGTTGCGTAAGTTACTGGAATCAGGCGAGCAGAGGCGAACAGCGGAATATAATAACACATTATTTATTTTTTTCAACACCAAGTAATACTAGGAATCTACATGGATAAAAACAGTATAAAGGTTGTTGGATTTAAAACCTCTCCTGGTATTGTTGACTTCGTTGTGGCATCTTTAATTTGGGTTGATATTTAGCCATAGATGAAATTATTTGACGAGATATTGGCGTAGGCAGAACAATAATAGCAATATTATAAGGCAGACACTTTTATTAACTGATCTACGACCGATACACCAAATAACATATTATTTAATTAATAACTTTCAATCAACAGATCTAATGCATGTTGGATACTCTTCAATCACATCGTACGCCTGTATTATAAACTTATGTTGATGACTCGCATGAATCTTACTGCCATGCGGGCAAATTATATCAATACACACTCAATCTGCATTTTAATGAGGAAAGAATTTCTGAATTCAGTTCAGTAGCTTTCCAGTTTATTCATTTCAAACATACAAAAGTACAAACCCTCCTACTTTGCGATATTAGTGCTGCTCTCACTGGACATTTAGAACAAAACATGTTAATACCCTGAAATTAATCATGTTCTAATCTAGTTCTGTTACAGAAACTCGAAAACTTTCATCACATAGCGCCATTGGTAAGTAGTCACCAGGAGCTAATAAACAAGTCTCTCACCAGATGCTGTGCATCGTCACATGCCGAATAATAGTACAAGTTTTACAAAACAATAAAACTTGTATTATTGAGCAGAGACGATGCACAGCATCCCAAGAAGGCCTCCTGGTGAGCTCTCTATGAAGAACTCTGAGCAAGCTCGCCCCCAGGTGACTAAAATGGCGGCAAACGGGAGTAAGTCAAATCAATTCCTATTAAATAATTGCGGAAATGACGTCATTCAAGGTATAAAATTGTAAAAAACTACACCGGAAGTAGACGCATCTCTCTCACCAGATGCTGTGCATCGTCTCTGCTCAATAATACAAGTTTTATTGTTTTGTAAAACTTGTACTATTTTCATAAATTAACGAAAAAATATTATTATAGGTAACCTGGTTTAAATAAATTAAATGAAACCATCAATCGAGTTAGTAGGATTTATTTTATCATTATTTCATCAATAATCAAATTCAGAACTTGAATTTTCAACTGCAATGTCTGCTCATGAACGCTTCAAACTCGGTACTTCTTTCCCAATTCCATAAAATTCAACACTTAGAAAGTGACAAAAAACTTTAAAATAGGTAGTTGAAACAAACCACAGCTAATTTTCATAGTGGACTGTACTATACGATAAACATGTCAGTCAATTTGACAACCTTTGTCGAAAACATTATTCAATGAAAATATTGTCCGAACCCTTAGTATTTCTCTTCGACAAATACTTTAACACATTGTGAACCACTTTTCTTTCATGACTATAAAAAGATTTTAGCAATTTAATTCACAAAATCAATTGCGCACATTTAAAATAAAGTTTGTTTACACTTTGACAGCAATAGACTGACATGCAAGGTGACATGTCAATGAAGTTTTCAGTTACTGTTGCCATTAAAAGAAATTAGTACCATTAGTTTTCCGCAACATGGCGAGGGTTTTTATGTTCCTGGTCAGGCTATAGATCTCATTTAGATTAGGATTTTTGACTACAAGCGTTGAAATTGTTGTATTGCTACCTTAAGTAAATATTTCACGGTATCATAGTTATTTAGGTTAATTTCATTTTGAACAACACAGGACACATTACAATCATCACAATGTGTAATTTAATAATTTATTATTTATACCACAGTTACGTAATTCGAATGCACACGGTTAAGTTGAACAATTATTTTAAACCACAGCAAGCTTTTTGATGTTTATTGCATGAATGAATTTGACATTAATTCCTTTTATGTTCTTCCAGGTTCCGGCCATGATGAAGGTATGGTGAAAAGCCCCAGTAGTCTTTCAATGCAAAGAAACCATAGTTCTGGTGATCTACCAATGAACGGTGATATAAACCACAAAAGCAACGTGAATTTTATGCGTAAGATACCACCGGGGGCTGAAGCTTCTAACATATTAGTCGGTGAAGTAGACTTCCTTGAAAAAACTCTCTCAGCTTTCGTCAGACTTAAAACTGGAACTATAATGGGAGATCTTACAGAAGTACCAGTACCGACTCGATTTATGTTCGTGTTATTAGGACCACCGAACAGTAATTCTAGTTTCCACGAAATCGGACGGGCAATGGCTACATTGATGTCGGATGAAATATTTCATGAAGTTGCCTACCGCGCAAAAAAGAGAGATCACTTGCTAGCTGGTATAGACGAGTTTCTGGATGCTGTAACGGTCTTACCTCCCGGAGAATGGGATCCAGCAATACGTATTGAACCTCCTGCTGCTATCCCTTCTCAAGACCCCCGAAAACGGCCAAATGATAATAATCCAAAAGACGAACCTGATGAAGAAGAAGAGGAACAGAGACAGAGAGAAGAATCAGGGTTAGCAAGAACTGGAAGACTGTTTGGAGGATTAGTTAATGATCTAAAAAGGAAAAGGCCCTGGTATTGGTCGGATTTCAAAGACGCATTAGCATTACAATGTATAGCTTCCTGGATTTTCCTCTACTTTGCCTGTCTATCTCCTATCATTACTTTTGGAGGTTTGTTAGGAGAGGCAACTGGAAAGAACATGGCAGCCATGGAATCTCTCGTATCAGGATTCGTATGCGGCATGGGCTATGGGTTTTTTTCAGGACAACCTTTGACAATTTTAGGATCTACAGGCCCTGTATTAGTATTCGAAACTATAGTGTTTGAATTCTGTCGACAGCTGGGTTGGAATTACATGTCATTTAGGTTTTGTATTGGAACATGGATAACTATAATACTGATAATTCTGGTAGCAATAGATGCGAGTGCATTAGTCTGCTACATCACGAGGTTTACCGAAGAAAACTTTGCTACTTTAATCGCGTTTATATTTATTTACAAGGTAAAATAAAATGACAAGTTAAAATGATTACGACCTAGCTCGGAAATATCAATTTCATTTAAGTTGTTTACTTATTATGTTACAGGCAGTGGAAAATGTTATTTCTATCGGCAAGAAATACCCTCTAAAGACACGCCCTGATGAAGTTCTCAATTATGAGTGCTACTGTTTACCAAGTAATTACTCCAGAGTGCCCGAGCAGTTTAATTGGTCGTTAGTCGACAAGGAGTCTTGTCAGGTAGTATTGAGTATGCCAATCAAGTTTATACGCCAAATTAAAGTCCATTTTATCCTCTAACTTTACAACTATGTTTCGTACTCATTTCAGCTTTATAATGGTACTCTGGCAGGAGGAGGATGTGATACGAAAGTTTACGTGCCGGACGTATACTTGATGTCGATCATTTTATTCTTGGGAACTTTTACGATATCAATAATTTTAAAGGACTTCAAAAATTCTTTATTTTTCCCATCTAAGGTAAAATATATATTTTCTACATTACTTTGGGTTTAAAATGATGAATATTTACATTCACCCTTTTGATTTCAGATCCGAAGTGTCATCAGTGATTTTTCTGTAATTATTGCAATCCTATCAATGTCCTTCTTAGATTACAAAGTGGGTGTTAAAACACCAAAACTTGAAGTGCCGTCTGAATTTAAGCCTACTCTCCCGACACGAGAATGGGTCATAACACCATTTAATGGAAACCCTTTTTGGTCCGCCATCATTGCTATATTACCAGCACTTTTAGGCACAATATTAATATTCATGGACCAGCAAATAACTGCTGTGATAGTCAATAGGAAAGAGAATAAATTGAAGAAAGGATGTGGTTACCATTTGGACTTGTTCGTCTTAGCGATCTTGATACAGATTTGCTCGATTATGGGGTTGCCATGGTTTGTGGCGGCTACAGTTCTAAGCATCAACCACGTGAACTCCTTGAAAGTAGAATCTGAATGTGCAGCTCCAGGAGAAAAGCCCCAATTCTTAGGAGTAAGAGAACAAAGAGTGACCCATATTTTGATATTTTTAACAATAGGCTGTTCAGTTGTGCTGACTCCAATATTGAGCCATATACCGATGCCTGTACTTTTTGGAGTTTTCTTATACATGGGGGTTGCATCTTTGAAAGGGCTTCAATTCTTTGACAGAATTCTGATCATGTTCATGCCGCAAAAATATCAACCTGATCACATGTTCTTGAGACAGGTAATTGTGATTTCCATGTTCTGAACTGATAAAACGCCCAGTCTTGTATGTATTGATCATTGTGTCTTGTCAACACTTATGTCTTGGTTTTCAATCTTTCAGGTGCCAATACGTCGAGTCCACATTTTCACAGCAATCCAATTGACATGCCTTATTTGCCTTTGGGTGATAAAATCGTTCTCGTCCACCTCCATTCTGTTCCCGCTCATGTTGGTAGTAATGATCGGAATCAGGAAATCTTTGGATTTCTTTTTCACTCGACGAGAAATGAAGATCCTGGATGACGTAATGCCAGAAATGACCAAGCGGAATCAGGACGAATTACGGGAGCTGGGAGACGCAGAGGTGGGATGGCATGTAAAAATATTGCGCCTTTTCCGCCGCAACTAATCAATCAGGCGATACATTTCTTTCCTTAGTCATCCTGCCATTTACTAGCGTAATTTTTTGTTGTTCATGTACACTTCGCTGTCTCCGAAATAAATTGTATGTTACTATTCACTTATGAGCTTTTTATTTTTGCCATTGTAGTTTTCTTTTCCATGTCCAGTGTTTATTTTGTCACTTTATTAGTCTTACACACAGGTAAGTTTTGTCACAATTTTTCCAGTTCTTTTTTGTTTTTTTTGTGATTAAATGTGTCGCTCAGGATTTTTGCTTGTAGGTAACGAACAAAAGCAATCCTCCGCCGTACCAGGAAAACCTACAAATCCCGTTGATCAATGGTAACATAATGAACATACCATTAGCGTCAATAAACATATCGGAAGAGGTAAACAAGACGGGAATATGGAAACAAGTCAATAATGATAACAAGAACAAAAAAGGCGAATCGAAGGATTTCAAACACAAAGGAGGGAAGAAAAAGTATGTTTTTAAAGTAAAAGCTGTTCCTTTTACTAGAATATTTGCACAGAATTTATCATAAATTAGATGGACTGACAACTTTATGAATAGATATTTTGAGATAGAATAACAATTTGAATTACCAACTTATTACACTGCGGAACAAAAAAAATAAAAAATCTGCGGCATCTATTTTGTTAATGGTTTTTGTAAACACATGTATTAGACATAAATGGTGTGCATTTACTTTCTTTGGATTGACTCTGGTTCTTGAGATAAACGAGACGCAAGAAATCAATGAAAAAAATTAAACGACCCTCCCTAAACTTATATTAATTTGATTATGTAGTTGTAGTTACAAAAATTTAGTAATCAGCTACTAGACCTTGAAATTATCAGTTTGTGTCTTTTAAATTAATTTTTAAAGAGCTTTTTGTCTCAAAAATATGAGTTCATTATGAAAACTTTACGTTTACAACCCCAACAGTTTTTGTTAATATTTGGCTTGTAACTTACAAAAGCAAAGAAATAAGATCACGGAGGTAGTGATAAAAACCTACCAAACATATTTTGGTATAAAACTTCCATAAAATAATAAATATTGGGGGTCCAATATCGTCTGCAAGCCTTGTGTAGACTCTTTGCCATACTGGAGCCAAGCTGGACGTAAAGGACTTCAATTTGGAAGGCCAAAGATATGAACTGAGCTTTCTAATCACTAAAATGATCAAAAGTCAGCCAAATTAAAGTCCTTTACGTCCTGAAACGTCCGTTTGAATACGGAAAAAATAAATTCGATTGACCGCAAATCCGTAATCTTATAAAAGACACTGCATTTGTAAACCACATAACACAAATTGAATCTGAAGCATGGCCAAGCTTTGTTTTAGTAGTCAAACAATATTTGGGGAGGCATAGAGCACCAGACTTTTCAGAATTGGTTAGATAGATAGATAGATAGATAAAACGTTTATTTGCATAACAGAAACACACATTACAAACAGAAAGTACCAAAAGTAGGACAAAGTAGTACCCTCAGGACAATATGACATGGTATGGTAAGACAGAAATAAAAAGAAAAAAAATCATTATGACATACAATATAGGTACACACTTTATACAGAAATGTGTGTCGCAGCAATGCAAAACGGCAATAGCTCAGTAATTGGTTTACTTAAAAGCAAACCACTGATTTTCAGCTATAGCCTAAGGACGAAAGAACGCGCGTAACACGTCAACGTGACGGTTGGGGTGTGGTGAGTTTAAGTACATAAATATAACTAAATAGATTAAGATATTTATGATAAAGAGGAAAGGAGAAAATACACTGATAAAAATAATATAAAAATAAAAATTATGCAAATTATGCCAGGGTTCAACAAAACAACCACGCATGAAACCACTGGACCAGATCAGAAACCACTACCAAGGCGCAATCGGGTTACAGGTTTTTGCGACTCCAATAATGCAGATTTAAGCAGAGTCTTAAATGCATGCTTTGATTTGGCTGCTCTTATTGGAGGTGGTATATTGTTCCAACACTTAGTAGCCTGGTAGCGGAAACTGCCTGTGAAACCTACAGTTCTGTGCTTGTGCATCGCTAGGGGTACACGGGCAGATCTGGGCAGACCAGGCCCGTAACGCCTATGGAAATCAGAAAACCTCAGTTTAGCATGCAGGTACTCGGGACTTTCTAGCGAAACGAGATCGAACATAAGGGTGGCCATATGTAGCCTTCTGCGGGATTCCATATTCAGCATGGACGCACTATTTAGAAACAGTGATACATGTGTTCGTGGAGGTATATTAAAGCAAAAACGGGCACATGCGTTTTGCACACGTTGTATCATGCGTTTCGTTTTACTCAAGAGGCGTGGCCCGTACACGAGGTCACCATAATTAAGTCGTGACAATACCAGCGATTCGCAGAGTACGATACGCGACTTTTCGGACAAAAGATTACGGACCTTGTATAAAATCTTCAGTCGATAGAAACAGCTTCTGACGAGACCCAGCACATGGCTCTCGAAGCGCAAACCAGCGTCAAAAACGATGCCCAGATTTCTCGTTTCCTTAACCATCTCAATAACTGTGTCCATAATTTTTACTACAGGATCAGCGTTCACAATCCTTTCAGTCAACTTTGACGAACCAAGAACCATAAGCTTAGACTTAGTCGGATTCAGTGACAGAGCGTTGTCATTTGACCAGATAGCAATAGCGTCCAAATCATCGTTCAGTGCGCGTGAGGCAGCATGTATCTCAGTTGGGTCACTGGCGATATAAAGTTGAACATCGTCTGCATAACAATGGTATTTGCAGTGTTTGATTACATGTACCAGGTCTGCACTATATAAAATAAACAAGAGTGGACCCAATATAGAACCCTGAGGAACCCCACGATTGACCACACTGGGCTCCGAAATCGAGTATGAACCGTCTTCCTTTCGAAGTTTGACTGATTGATGCCGGCCACTCAGATAGCTCGCAAACCATGTAACTGTATGAGTGTCGAAACCATAGTAAGACATCTTGGCAAGAAGCAATGGGATGCTTATACTATCGAATGCACGTGAGAAATCCAGCAGTGCCATCAAAGTGCCCCGTCCATCATCCTGATCGGCAAGTATATTATCGGTCACATCGAGAAGTGCCGTGACAGTACCACGGCCTTTTCGGAAACCAGATTGATGGGACGGAAGGAGCCTATTGCCTTCTATGTATTTAACCAGTTGCGCGTGTATTGCCTTTTCCAATATTTTTGATAGAAATGGAAGAATGCTTATCGGTCGAAGGTCCTTTAGTTCGGCGGGGTGATCGACTTTCGGCAATGGGGTTATCAGTGCACTTTTCCATTGATGAGGAAATACCCCTGTCGCTATTGAGCTATTGATAATACTGGTAATAACAGGTAACGATTGCTGTAGAGTAAGCACGATCATGTCCCTGCTGATGCCGTCACTACCAATTGCATTAGATTTAATGGCGCTAATATATTTTGCTACCTCAAACTCCATAACAGGACACAGCGTGAATGGTGGCTTGGAATCGTCAAAGCGATGATGAACAAAATATGACAATTGAGAAATTGAAATGGTATTGGTCCCAGGTACATTTAAGAAATGAGAATTAATGTTGTTAGCGTTATCGAAACAATGGTTGATAATTGTTTTAAAAATTTTACACATAAGAAGCTTATTTGAGTATTTTCTTTACAATAACCATTTGGACAGGTTCTCCCATAATCTAGGTGATTACAGTGAGGAATAAGCAGAGCGGTTCTACCAGAACATCAGGATAGTGGAAGAATTATATCCACGGTCAATGCGACCGCCAGATGATGGCTGATTACTGTTGCCATAATTATGGAATTTTCCTGACCAAAACCATAACATAAAAGCTTACAGAAAAAGCTTTTTGTAGGTTTTTTTTCTATTATTTTGATGAAAAGCAAATACATTTTTAATTTTTATATCGTTCTTAAATCGGATCTTAGTGTAAATATTTTTTTTATACAGATTGGTATTTTTATTTTGGTTTTTTCATATAAATAGTTAATAGTATTTATCTCAAGATCTAGAGTCAATTTCACAAATCTAATATTTTTCTAGTATTCAGCACACTAGTCGCATACAGAATTGACTCTAAACTACCATGCCGCAAAATGACTGTTCCCCAGTGTTATCATTACAAAGTAATTGTCCTTTCTGAATCACAGCAAAGTTAATGTATCCAGAAAAGTATAATAAAGCATAATTATGACGAGCTAAACTGTTTATCTAAAATCCAATTATTCAAACGCTAATGGATCTTTTGATTGCAAAACAGTTTTGCTGCTGAAGAAAAGCAAAAATCTTATACCTTTTTCAATGTTCCAGTATCAAGCACAAGAAACTGATGTCCAAAACCACACTATCCGAGATTGAGAGGCGTCTATCAACCATGGATGAGGCGGATGAAGAGGATTCCACGAAGGTGTGCGTCAATGATACCAAGTTTTGATGAGCACGCATGGTACCCACCCGACACCGTGCATGAAGTTAAGCGAACCTTTTTAGATTTATGGGAAATGTTGGTCAAGTCATAGTAAGAGTAGGCGCACACCGTTGATTTTTAGTTGGCCGATAGTTGTGCCCGATTTTAAATTGTATGAAGAATCGGCCAAATCGAATCGGCGTAGTGTGCGCACTCCCATATATGCCCATGCTGATCAACTGCCCGACTAAACTATCGGCTGACGAAAAATCAACGGTGTGCGCCTACTCTAAATCTCTATAGTTTTATAATCTGGAAACAAAAGACGATTACTTTTTATCAGCTTCTTTTAACTCAATGTAAAACATACCTGCTTACATTGTTAGGCACTAAGCACATACCAGATTCCGGGTGAAGCTGGCTTACACCTTCAGCCTGATCATCACTTTCCATCAGGTGAGATGCAGGTTCTTTTATAGAGAAATTATTAGAGAACGAATTTATGAAAAAAAAAAGACGTTTTCAACAGTGTACCTACGTACTTAGCAGCTGTAAATAATTATCAATATTATGACTTTACCAAACTTTCACTAAAACTTCTTTTCATATTTTTATTAGTTCTTTTCATATAATATTAATATTACGATCCAAACGTTCGGTGCCTACTCATACTTAGGTCGGTATTATAAAATAATACTCAAAATTATTGGTTGAATTAGAACTTCAGTCTTGTAGATTACCGCCTTTAAGTGATATTTCATAATACGGATCTTAGTATTTTATTAGGTTCCTGTGTATAGGTAAATATACATATTATTATGTTAGTATTTTGTAGTTATAAAACTTTTTATATTCTACTTTACTCCTATCGCGATTCTAATGAAATATTAAATGTTTTCTCATAGACTTAGCTAGCAATTCTTCAATGTTTCTGTTTATTTTTAGATAAGTATCCTCTTTTGTATATTGTAGACATACTAATATAGATTAAATAAAATTATGTATATAAGTGAAAAAGCAGCGTTAAACTTATGATGTAAGTAAATTAGTAAAATACTAGTATTTTCTTAATTTCCTTCTTTCCATCTTCGATGTTTGTAGTTATGTCACACTATGTATTATTTTTAAACAATTTTTAAAATTCCGAAATATTTATATGTAGCGCTTTAAATGTGTATCTTAAATAATATAAATAACTTTTGATATCACTTTTGTCGCATGAAAAATGTGTTCACCCAAGCATGCTTCCGAAATTACATTTTATAAATACTTTTATGTGGTTATACGTTAAATTGCTTACAATAACATTAAGTTTGAAGTTATATGGAATTATTTCAGAACGAAGTAAGACGCAAGGAGTCGTGGAGCGGAAGTAGAAAGGTTGACTCTAGGAAAAATAGTACGTCAGCTGAAACTTCGGTCTAAAGCATTTGTATTTAAATGTGCCTTCATGATATAACCTCCGGCATGGTAAGGCTTGAACTGTATGAAAAATACACAAATCTAAAAGATGAACCTTGATCATGATTCTACATTAACTTTGGTTATATTTCTACCGAACTTGTAGAGGGAAAATTTAATAATTAAAAGAAAAAAAATACTTTGGTATGATTACCCATTTTATTGGCTTGATGAAGCCTTGATGACACATTGAAAAACACTTAAGATGTAGGTGTCCATAAATGATCAAATATAATGTACAATCACGAACAAAATATCTGCAATGTATAAACTTACTAATATTACTTTAGGCGTTGATTTTCCACCATGGAGTGTATGGTGTAGATTTGACCACGATTGATTGACAAAATTTAAAATACAATTCATTTTAAAAAGTATGCCAGAGTTTTTATCATGAAGGTACTATAGTATTTTATTATTGCCTTGTAAGACATAATACACGCTTATTCATATTATATTTTTTTACATAAACATTTCAATCTGCATAGTTTTATAGTTAGTATTATACACTCGACATCAAATAAATCGCACCTCCCGCGACAAGCATTTTCAAACGTATGCTTCCCCACTTCCCACCAATATTGGCACCATTTGAAAGCCTAGTTCTAACCTTCATTTCATTAAAGGAAAGGTTTTTACTCCAAAAATGTGTCTTTAGAAGGATCCAGAGTCACTTCTTCAAAAAATAGGTAGTTACGCTAGAGCCAACTTTTATGGCTATAAAACTGTTAAGTTGGGATTAATCGCTATCCATCTGTTAAAGAGGACACGTGAGATCATTATTTGGTTTTATAACCATAAAAATTGGTCTAATTGATCCCATAGGTGGGCCCAAAGTGAGGTATTTTTTCAAGTCACATTTATGGTATATGTTAATCATTTATTAAGAAATTAAATGTGTTTTTCTTTAAGGATATTTATTGGGCTTTCAAATGACACCAATATTGTTGGGGCACCATGATTGTGTCAGAAGAAAATCGTTAAAGTTCGCGTCGCGGAAGGTGCGGTTTATTTGATGTTGAGTATATTATCTGTGGTTATAGGTACATTTTGTAAGACAACCTTTTGAGTAGGTATTTTACTGGTAATTTGTAACTGTTTTAACCTTGGAATACATGTTTGTTGTATGTATTAATAAAAATAAATAACCACCATTGAAGCTGCGTTTCCACCGAAGATGTGCGCGATTTAGGAATAATCAGTACATTTCTTTTATGCAAGACAAGGCAGGTTATTGACCGCAATCGCACCTGGTGTTAAGTGAGATGTAGTCTAAGATGGTACATATCTTCATTTTCTATGACTTGGTTAGAGCAGCTGTAATGAAAAATACTAGCAACTTGAGATGTTTATGTCATCGTAAAATTATGAACTCCGTCAGATTATAATATGACGTAGTTAAATTATAATGTAACCTAACCTACGCACGCGTATAAGGCGATGTAGTTAGTGTAGTTAGCAAGAGCACACAGCTGAACAACAGTCAGTATACCAACTAGCTTCGATGGAAAAGGTCCATAAAAGTTTGAATGGTACCACTAAGTATTTTCCTCGCATCTTTAGTGGAAACGCAGCCCTAATCAATTATTTTTATATAGGAAACTTGAAATTTTAGCACAAACTATTTAAATAATTATTGTAATCGTGTACATATAATTTAAGGGTGTTATTTGAATTAGAAACAGTACTTAACGTAGTTACCAAAATTAGGTGGTTTAAATTCGTTAGAGACTTGAACATGCAATTTCATAAGAAATCCTACTTCAATTAAAATACTCGAAACGAGCACAGATAGTCATAATAAACATAACGTACTTATTAATAGATCGTTTCATCCACGAAGACCTGCTCTACCAATTTTTGGTCGAAGGAAGCGCGGGGTGCGGGGAGTTTGATCCGAGCAATACGAGCGTCATTATTGTAGTGAACACTCATAGATGATTTAGCGTGTACCGATAACACTCAAACATTAGCGGAAGAATGGTGGGGCGCGTCTTCGTGGATGAAACGATCTATACCTACTTTTTAGATAATATCGAGTGAAAGTAATTGAAACCAGCAGTATTTTCGTTTCCCTTGAGAAGCTAAGAAGATAATAAAATTTAATTTATTTAAATTAATATAAATTAGATATAGAAACCTATCACGCGCAGATTTAACGAAGTGCCAATACCAAAACACCATTAGACGTTAGATTTTTACAGATTGTTATATCATAATAACGTAAATAGATTAGTATCATAGCCGTAAATAGATAATACTATTTAAACACATCTTTCTATCTCTCAGTAATCATACTCGCACTATATCATATACCATACTTATTGTATCTTGCCCCAATTACACATACATCTTCAATTATTTACTAATACTGTAAAACTCAAACACAATTATTCAAAGTTCTTGGTAAGAAATTAAATAATGTTTGGAAATTAGTCAGCAGCGTATAATTAGGTACTTAAATAGGTAAAATATCAAAAATTCGGTAAAGACACTCCGCCTATTTTAATTCCAATTTATAGTTACATATTGAATGAAAGTAAAAATGACAAGTTAATTTTGCCGACGAGTGTACTGATACTGCCAAAATTATCAACCCTTTAACAAAAAATGTTATTATAATATTTGAACCCTATTTCGGGTGGACAAGGTTTGAAATGTAACAAGAAAGGTGATTGTGTGAAAATTACAGATTTTCATAAAATAAAGGTCTAAAAACTCTGTTCAGGAAGGTAGAATCTACGAAGTTTTTAAGACAAGTCACTATAGAGTGGAATTTGTTTGATTTCTTTTGTTTAAAACAATACATTACGTAATGAGAGAAATTTTAGGTATTTTTTATGTACCGTCGAGCAATTTCCAGTAAAAAGTCAATAAAGTATCCCTAAAAATGCTGTATTTATAGTTCTTAGAACATTATTGCTATAAAATGTGTTTAAATATTTAATTCAGTCCCCAATCCCTTGGAATTTTAGACTTTAGACCTTAGTGGCAAAGGACGTAGGTGTATATTCACCAAATAGCTACTAAGATATTTACATTATAAGTACCCAATTATTATTAATGTACCTGGAGCGTTTGTTACGAGGATTTGTATTGTTTTGGACATATTTGTGGAGTGTTATGAATAAATGGATTTTTATAAACGTGCATTATAATATGTGCAATATGTGTGTTTATTTTATTTATCCCATAATCCACTGCATATAGGCCCATTGCAGGTATTGAAGTTTGTTGAGCCCGATCATTGGCTTAAAACATATTATTAAAGAAGTTCCGTCGTAATGAAAAGTACCCTCACACAAATATGCGTCATAAATAAACAACTTAAAAAAATCGAGCTGCCTAAGGCGGGAATCCCACGACTCGATTTATGTTCGATTTCCGCCTTAGGCAGCTCGATTTTTTCAAGATGTTTATTTATAATTTAGTTTGAGAAGCGACTTTAATCGCTTCGCTCAGAAATTTTAATAATTACATGCGTTCACTCATAGGTGGATGATCTCAAACACTTTTAGCGGTCTTCACTAAACAGAAGACTGTTAATAATATAGTATAATTATGTGAATATTTATAGATTTTACTATAAATATTATTACTGTTATTACTCAGTAACAATGGATTCTTTAAGCCATAGTCATTTTAGCCAAAAACAACCCATACCACAAAGAAGAAAATAATCAGCAATAAAACAATTGATAAATTGGAAATTCGCATATAATTTTACGAGTTAAAATTACCCTTAAAATAAAATTAAATAACAATACCTATTACATATTAAGCTAGAGAGTACTAACGTTAGTTTTTCTTCTTCTTCTGGTCTGGGAGGAAGCCCATCTCCTCTTGGTGTTTTCTGATGAGTTGTTCTTGGACATCGGGGAGGCAGGGGGAGTATCTGCTGTATTCCATGCTGAATTCGCCTTTACCTTGGGTTACAGACCTGGAAAGATGAAATTATCTAACTTAAAACACAGAAATTAAGAGCGATGATCTGTGAAAAGATTAAGGGTGATTGAGTAGAGATGTTCTGAAATCATTATCACGTTTAGAAACATTGATAAACAAAAATAATATACAGGGTGTTTGGTAAATGGGTATATGAGCCGACACTAGCCCATGTTAACATGGGCATATAAATGGTATGGTGAAGTCAGAAATTTGATATCATCATTTTGCAATGCGCAATGCGTTCCAAACCCGCTATTTTAAACCTAATGAAAATTTTGTATGAAAATTTAAAAAAATAAAAATAAAATGATGATATCAAATTTCTGACTTCACCATACCATTTATATGCCCATGTTAACATGGGCTAGTGTCGGCTCATATACCCATTTACCTAACATCCTGTATAAAGTTATATATCAGCATAAATAACATCTCTAGCATAGCTTAGGACCACCCCCACTCTTGAGGATGTTGGAAAAGCCGAATAAGAGATAAATATGCGAAATAAGAGGTCCTTGTCTTATTGAGCTAGCGATGGAAAACGGTCACCCATCCACATTCATACCGCGCACAAGGTTCCTTAACTTTAAAAAGTTATTCTCACTTGCAATGGGTAACAGTGGTAGTAAACAAACCAATGGGCTACCTACTCAGCGTGCTTACCATGAGTTTATGTTAGGTGCGCTCGCTACTGCGTAAAAAAAATTCATTAAATGTATGACATATTGTACAGCGCCCCTAGCGGCTACTCTCAAGAACTAAAATCTTAATAGATTTTTAGACGCACTCGCTAGCGAGCACACCTAACGTAAACTCATGGTAAGCACACAGTAGCCTTATTCACGTAACAAAACTTCAACAACAAAACACTGAGTTGCGATCCTATCGAGTAATCGTTCTATCCAAAATGACCCTTGTGAATACGGATTTAGAACTGTTTTTCAATGGGACGACGTAACAAAACTTCAATGACAACAAATCGCTGAACTACGATTCTATAGAGCAGGGATGGCCAACTTAATTAGACATAAAATCTACTGTTTACTAACGAAACCCTGGGCGATCTACCACTTACACCTACTACCACCACTTTCTTGAAATCTTAAATGAAACAGCATAGTTTAGTACACAATCATGTAGTATATTTTGCCTTGCCACGATCGACTGGACTAATATTCGCGATCGACCGGTTGGTCACCCCTGCTATAGAGCAATCGTTCTATCGAAAATGACCCTTGATCTTGAAATCCGTATTGGATTTAGAACTGTTTTACAATGGGACGATTTCTGAACGTCAGCTCTGTCAGATCTTGACTGTCAAAATACGTGAATTAGGCCACTGGTCTCTTTAATGTAACCATAAAAACTGCAAATTAAGAACTCACCTGAGTTCTCCAGCGTATCCAAACATGTTATTCAAAGGCACTTCAGCGTACAAAGTGGTCCAGCCTTCAGCTCCTTCGGTACCGGTAATGATGCCGCCTCTCTTGTTGAGTTGGCCGATGACGACGCCGTGGAATTCGTCAGGCAACGTCACTTCCACAAACATGATCGGCTCGAGGACTTGCCAGGCGCCTTCGTCGAATACTGGGAAAAGATGGGTAGATTGTTAATATTTGATGATAGCCTTCAGATGGGCTTAATTATTTTTACAAGGAAAATATATCAAATGTTTGCAATAGTATCAGTATGCTATTACAGAAATGAAAAAAAAAACACTTTTTATGTTCGGGTTCGATTCCTGGCAGAAAGATTATTAAAACAAGTTTTATGTACAGAAAATTTCACTTTGAGTGCCGATATCTTTCTGATAGGAAACACGTAAAAGGTTTGCTCATTCGTATTAATATCTGCAAAATTATTTCTTTACCACTTTATATGACCTATCTTATCTCATATAGGGCCGCGCATGAGCGCAGTGCACGTTAACCCGTCGGAATTTTTTGTGCTTAGGATTTTTGCGGATGATAGATAAAGGTAAGGGAAACCTTTATCTATCATCCGCAAAAATCCTATCCATAAAGTGGTCAAGTGCTTGGATTCGAGGGACCTATATCCTTGGTGCCGAATAAGCCGACCCCAGGAGACCCTTAATGACCTAAATAGGACTTAAGTCTGACCTATCCATCCTATCTATGTAAGTGATTACCGTCGCCCATAGATACCCGTAGTCCCAGGGGCGTTACAGGTGCGTTGCCGGCCTTTAACCCTTAATTTGACGACGTGCGATATACTTCCCATTGAACGAAATAAAATCTATATAAAAAAATTGACCGTATATCTTGAACTCAAGGTGTTCATTGGCTCCCTAAACTATCTAACTATGCTGTCAAAAATCAGCAAGGCACCAATATCGATGGGACGCGAGCAATCCCCAATTGTATGACGGGGGGGGGATGGACCCGCTGTGCGGGCTCTTGGTAAATTGCATTTTATTCATTATTTTATAGCTTATATTCTTGTAATATTATTGAAAACTATAGATAGCATACCTGCGAAGCTACTTACAATGTATTTATTGTCATACAGAGTTTTGTTTTCTTTTTACGACACCCATAACTTGCATGTCCAGTATACTTCCCGTCGTCGAATTACTAGTAAAGTAACTGCTAAATACTATGTCCAGTATTCTTCCCGTTGCCAAATTACTAAAGAATTAAGTTTTGTGGTTTTTCCTAATATTATTTTAGGGATCCATACATAAAATGTTTTCTGCCTCACTATGTATCGTTTTTCAGAGTTTCAAGTCTTAAAAACAAGCCTTAGTAGCATTGGTGCCGCCTAAAACTACTCTTTTTCATATAGATACTGGTTCTGAGGAGAAAATTGTCCTTCTCACTCTGCTCTTCCATCAGTTCATGCAAAGAACGCATGGATGTAGACAGCTAAATCTTTAAATCTGTCTTACTCGAGGAAATAACCCCAGAGGCATGAAAAAGAAGCGTGGTGGTACCCTTCTTCAAGAAAGGGGATAGCACTTTACTGAAGAATTACAGTCCCATGTCGCTTCTGAGCCATATCTACAAGCTTTTTTGCGAGGGTTATTACATGCCGGTGTCCAAGAAGTCTTTGTAACCATAAACCGCATCCATACGCTGCGGCAGGGTTATACAGAAGACCAAGGAGTGTAACTTGCCATTAACTTTGGCGTACGTGGACTATGAGAGGGCTTTCGATTTGATTGAAGCTTGAGCAGTGCTTCAGTCTTTTCAGAGAAGTACCGTATTGACCCTTGGTGCTGAAGTACTTGCACAAACGCCACCTTGATGGCGGTCCAAGTACAGGAAAAGAAATCAGCAACAGGTCCAAATGTGTTACCAGTAATCACATAATGGTACCTATTGAAACGTCGCCTCTCAACATAAGCCCTCTCTATATCACGCTGGGATATGGAGATGGATGTGCTTGGTGTTTCTTTACGACATCTAATGAGGAAATCCGTAAAAGAACTAAAATTGCTGATATAGCCTTATGGATTAGCATGCTAAAGTGGCAATGGGCAGGGCACACATCACGCAGAACTGATGGATGATGGCCACAGCAAGGTTCAAGTATGGAAGCAACGTGCCCATAAGCGCAGCGTGGGAGGTCCACCCACGAGGTGGACAGATGACCCCATAAAGGTAGCAGGAAGGCGCAGGATACAGTATGACTATCAGATTGGCCGGTTGTTCGCCCTCTTGCCAACCTGATAATCATTGGGGGAGGACAATGTTAATTATTGGATGTCATAAGGCTGAAATTATGATGATAATAATTAATATTTTATTACGGAACCACTTGTTTCTTTTTTCTGTCTCTTCGACAACGGGAAGTATACTGGACATGGTTGGAGAGAGTCACTTTCTTAAGAACTTGGCAACGTCCAGTATAATGGACATAGGTTTTTCAGGAAACTGAAATAGGTAAATTTTTTTGGTTATTTTTTCTAGGGTCCTATACAAGCTAAGAAACGAAATCAGTAACTGTTTTATAAATTTGACTAAAAAAAAATTCCGTCGAATGAAGGGTTAAGGTGAAGATACGCTCTCCTTTTGAAAGCTTGCAGGTCGTATCGTTCCGGAAACACCGCAGACGACAGTCCATTCCACAGTTTGGTTGTACGGGGAGTTGAACATAGGATCCCCATGTCATCCTCTAAACTCTAAACAACAAACAAAGATTATCAAATCTCTTACCATCTTTAACAGCTCCTTTAGCCGCCAAGAAGAAAGCCAATTCACTGGAGTCCACAATGTGGTGAGCACCGTCTTGCAACCTGAACTTCACTCCGGAGATCTTGTGTCCAGTTAGGTAGCCTTTCTGACAGGTGTCCAGGAAGCCACGCTCGACACCAGGTATGAAAGGTTTAGGGATATTCGTGCCCACTGTTTCGTCGGAGAATTCTAGCACTGGAAAGTAGAGTAGGCATATTATTATAATAGCCATAATATTATTTAACCCTTAATAAAGCTGTGGCAATATAGTTGTCACCTTAAATTCAACCTTACACCCTTGTTTAAGGTCTAAAAACAATGAAAATTTTCGACTGGCCTTGCCTTATTAAGGGTTAAATGTGAATAATACATTTTTAACCATATTAAAATACCACAGTTTTAACCTGAATGTAGCGCCATCGATGTAACATGCTTTATACTTTGCGCTAGAATATTTTTTATTGTGGTGATTTCGCATTACAATGTCAATGGGAGAGTAGAATAGGGGGGAAAATCCCCATTTTCCCCGTGGATTTTTTCGACGTAATAGGCGACTAAGAGGAGAGTAAAGCTCAACCACACCAACGCATGCAGATCGCCATCGCAGGCGCGATGAAAGGCCAATGACAGGTCGCGTGAACTGTCATCAGGTCGCGTGAACTGTCATCAGGTCGCGTGAACTGTCACAGGTCGCGCATTCACCTTTTCACTTTTCACGTCATTGGCCTTTGATCGCGCCGGCGATGGCGATCTGCACGCGTTGGTGTGTTTGAAGCTTAAGCAATATGTGAAATGTTCCATTTGATTTGCCTCTGGTAATAAATTAGAGAAGGTCGTGTACCTGCATTGGAAACTGATGATGATGACAATGAACTTACCAGTATTTTGCTGTGGCGGCAACGGCTCCATGATGCCAATGACTCTGGCGTACTGACCCGCGCCTCCGGACTGTTTCTTGTGAAGGTAGTCGAATGAGCAAGGCGACATCATGGTTTCTCTAAAAGAATATTAGAAAATAAGTGATTATAATGTTTCGATGCTGAAGATATTTGAAATATCAATTTTAATAACAGGTTTCAAAATTAAACAGATTAAAATTTTTGAAGCGCAGGACCGGTCGTTATGGAAATCCTTGGGGGAGGCCTTTGTCCAGCAGTGGACGTCAATGGCTGAAATGAACGAACGACCTAACTTGCTTCGGAAATAATCTATATATATAAAAGAAAGTCGTGTTAGTTACTCCACTTATAACTCAAGAACGGCTGAACCGATTTAGCTGAAAATTGTCAGGGAGGTAGTTTAGAGCCAGGAGAAGGACATAGGATACTTTTTATCCCGTTTGAAATTAAAAAAAAGTCTGCTTATTTATTGCCATTAAGGCGGAACAAAGTTCGCCGGGTCAGCTAGTTTAGAATAGAATGGAAAAAGATTTATTTAGTATCATCTATCCTACTAATATTATAAATGCGAAAGTTTGTGTGGATGTCAGGATGTGTGGATGTCAGGATGTTTGTTACTCTTTCACGCAAAAACTACTGAACGGATTTTGTTTAAACTTTACAGTATTATTGTTTATAACCCAGATTAACATACAGGCTACAATTTATGACGATCTGTGACAAACTAAATTTCACGCGGGTGAAACCGCGGGCAAAAGCTAGTCTAAGCATATTAAAACATAAAATACCAAAAAAGCACTTTGTGTACTTGTATACCATCATGCCTCTCATTCTTCAGATCTTAATAAAATATGCCACAAAATTGTTTATCTAAGTGAGCTGCCACTGGCGAATTGCAAGCGTTTTCAAAGCGAAGCGGTGACGCAGTGAACACGCCGCGTCTCCGCGGAAAAAACGCTTGTAATCCGCCAGTGTGCCAAGGCCCTTATACATGAAAAAAAAAATTAAAAACAAATGAATAAACTAACATACATGAAATTTAAAAACAAATGAATAAAACTAACCTAAAAGCTACTTTGGGTTTGCCAAGTTCCACAGGACAGTTGTACTCTCTCTCCATTCTCTGCGCGTATATTTCCAGATGCAGCTCTCCCATACCAGAGACAATGGTTTCCTTGTTGTCTGGGTCGTAGCGGAATTGGAATGTGGGGTCTTCTTTGGTGAATCTGGAATCCGAAAGTAATTAATAATTTTAAGAGTTTTTAGCTCTGATAACCCGTCCCAGAATAACGGCCATTATCTTGACTTTCAGAGCGTTCAGGGTCAGGCTACATTTGAGCGGCGCTGCACGGCACGGCACATAAGCCTTAAATATTTTTTTTTATTGAAGATGATGTGTGTCGCTTTTGAGCGGCGTTGCAGGAAGCATCGCTGCATAGTAAATGAAGTGTAGTGCAGTGCGTGCGTGCACTCCAGTGCGTTCCAACATTTTAGATGTCTAGAATACATCTACATAAGCCTCATTATTGTTTGGCACACTAAAATATTATTCAGACAGTACACTCACCTCGCAACAGCCTTAGAGAAGTTATCGCGGTCCTTGTTATTCTTAGGCTTGATAGCCATAGACACGACGGGATCCGGCACGTGTATCGACTCCATAGACAAGTCCAGCTTGCTGTCGTTGACGAATGTATCTCCGGACGCGCAATCTACGCCGAACAACGCGAAAATGTCGCCTGCGAACACTTCATTCACTTCTTCCATGTTGTTTGAGTGCATTCGGACTAAGCGAGAGATTTTGACCTAGAACAATGTTAATATTAAACTAGTCGTATAAAGGAGGGGGAGTTTAAAGAGACCATAAATCCATGCATGGTTTACTCAGAAAACAATTAGGTACATAACCTTTATGAGCATACAAAAAAATATTAATGGAAACATACATTTTTTTCAATGGTCATACAAGCAAGACAGTTCAGTGTTGCCAGTAATAAATGGGTGTGAGAAAAACGTGTTATGCTTTTGCTAAGATATCTTTCAGATAGACTTAGAATGGGTGTAGCCATATAGATTCTAGTCCTAAATATGAATAACAAAACTACTCAAACAAAAGTCAATAATCATGATCAAAATGGATGATACAGAATTTGTTCAGTAACTTACTCTTTTACTGGTCCTAGCATTGTAAATGTAATCCCCTCTCTTCAACATTCCTTGGTAACACCTCAGGTACGTCAGCTGTCCAAACTTGCTGACCTCCAGTTTAAAAGCTAACCCAACAAATGGCTTCTTATCGTTTCTAGCAGGATCTAAGATTATGTTTTCACCCCCACCCTCTTTCTTTTCATTCACTATAGCTGTATTTTCTACTTCTCCTGGGTGTGGGAGGTAGTCTAGTACAGCGTCTAAGAGGGGCTGGACTCCTTTGTTTTTCAACGCAGTGCCCAGTAGGACTGGAGTGAATGAGCGCTTTAGAACCGTTCTGCGGACAGCTTGCTTGATGTCAGAAACTGTTGGGGTTTTTTCTTCAAGGAACAATTCACCTGCAACCACAGAAATAAATTCATTTTAAAATCATGTAGGACAAAGCAAGTACAGCCAAAAGCACGTCAGACGATAAAGTTTTGTTGAAAAATAGCCCATGTTACAATGTCATAAGACTTCACAATGTTCAAATTGATGTGCTGTCATTTGTACAATTTAAATTATTTCCAGCTTTTAGAAATGGCAATAAATAATATTTAAACTTTGCTATCTTACCAAGCGTTTCATCTACATTTGAAAGATGTTCAATCAACTCATGCTTCTTATCTTTCACTTCCGCTCGTCTGTCCTGGGGTATCTCGTCATATCTGATCTTTTCACCATAATCACCATCAAAGTAAACAGCTCTCTCTTCAACAAGATCTAAAATCCCTTGGCACTCCTTTTCCAGACCAATGGGCAAGTGGAGGAAGGCAGCATTGTGATTCATTTTGGAACGCAATTGTTTTAACACCCTGAATACATAATAGAACATACATTAATGGATGGATTAATAAACGAAACTTTAGAACACCTACCTAGTGCCAAATTACTGTAAAATATCTTTGTGGCTATTTTTATAAATAGCTTTTAAAAAAAAAGTTTTTAATAAAAAATAGGATTGACTAAATAATTATGTCTTTGAACATTTTTAAATATTGATATTACCTTTCCGGATTTGAGCCCATTCTGTCCAACTTATTTATAAACGCTAGACATGGTACACTGTACCGTTTCATCTGTCTATTCACTGTCAAAGTCTGACTCTGTACTCCACCAACTGCACAGAGGACTAGAATTGCACCGTCCAAGACTCTCAAAGCTCTCTCGACTTCAACGGTAAAGTCCACGTGTCCTGGAGTGTCGATAATGTTGATATTGTGGTCCTTCCATATTGTGTAAGTGGCCGCAGATTGTATAGTGATTCCTCTTTGACGTTCAAGTTCCATTGAGTCCATTACAGCACCAACATTGTCTTTGCCTTTGACCTGTAATTTAATGATAAAAGATTCCATAAATATTAAAAAGAAACAGGAAACAAAAGATCCCAATGTGTGTGTTCCATAATAAGGGACCCTAATTGGAATAACCATAACTTTTTGATGCACTGAGCTAAACATTATGTGAAGCAGATATAAAAATAAAAAATAATTACAGTAAAAAGGTTGTTTGAAATAATTACATTTATTTATTTATCATTTTCCATGTCTAGAGATGATTTAGAATATAATTAACTCAATAATTCTACTTACCTCATGCATAGAATCAATCCTGCCCGTATAAAACAGTATCCGCTCTGTCAGTGTGGTTTTTCCAGAGTCAATGTGAGCAGAAATTCCAATGTTACGAATCCTTTCCAGTTGCTTGTGTTCAGCATATTTGACGTATGATGAATAGGCCTGAAAAGATAATAATGTACTAAAAATTTCAGAAAATTAACCCACTTGGAAATATGTTTAAAAACCTATTAATATATTTTAGACGAGTCCTTTTCAGCAGGAATATTGTAGGGAATCACTTTAATATACGGGAAATCAGTCAGAACTCTAATTTACTTCAATACTTTAAGATTTGTTTATGATATTACGTAAAGATTTATTAATGATTTCATGAAACTTAATTATTAAAAAACTATAAGTTACCTACCTCAATTTGTCCCAAGTTCAGCTTTCCGGTGTTTTTTAATGTGTTCACTGCGCGTATTATGTTAAATATAGTCATTTTGGTAATTTAATAAATTAAATATCACAGAACAAAACTTCTCATTTCTATTGAGAATCTAAAAGAGGTTAGAATGAACGAATGGACTGGAATCGTGAATGTGACATTGACATTTTGTCTTTTTTATATTGTCAGAATTTATTACGCAAAGAATAAAATTAAACAAATCGATAATTTCAACTATGCACAGACCTGAATGTCTCCAACTTCCTCATTGGCCCTAGAGCAATTCCAAGTATACCATCAATAAAAGCCTAATTAGAGTCATCAAACCTCTCAGTCATTCAATTAGAGCCATTAGAACTTCATAACTATGAGTTGTTTTCTATGTGTAAGCTGAGGACACGTGTCTCCAGCTGACACATCTGTATCTTCGTAAATATTTATGCTACGATAATGTATTATACCTCAAAAATTACAGTCGAATCCAAATAGTAGGCTTTCCATTTTTCAAGACTTTAGCTCAAATACTGTTAAAACCACGATCAAAAAACTATGTGCGAGCTGGAGTACCGTGTCTCCAGCTTACACATCTGTATCTTCGTAAATATTTAAGCTACATCAATGTTTTATATCTCATAAATTAAAGTCGAATAAAAAAACCCGACTTCAATTCTTTCAAAGCTTTATTTCGAACCGTTTTCGAACTACGAACCGATACGTATGTGTAAGCTGGTGACACGTAACACACGGTGGATTATTAAAACCATATAAGTTAGAGTTACGTTTTAAAGATCAAATAATTCGTTATAATTAAAGTACACACCAGACATAATTTCAAATCTCTAGGCCTCTTAGTTTCAGAATTAAGAGCCAAAAACTATTTTCCCGCCAAATAATTCAAATAATATGGGTCGACTGCGACGTTGCCGTTCCGTGCGTCCACTAGAGCAGTCGAATTTGAACCTAAAAACTAGTACTGTTTGAATCATTTTTATTTGTAGTTTAAATCATTTAATTTCGATTATAAGAATTTTAGACTAGGAGCCGGCTGATTTCTGTATTGAGTACTTAATAACCTATATTTTATTAATAAGAAAAAGCTAGGTAAAACAAAATTATATTTTAATATACAAGTATAATAACGAACTTGTTTCCAAAGACTCAAATATTTGTGGCGTTTCTAAACGCTACCACTTTAATTTTTATTTAAATACCGTGAAGTCCCACGATTCTGCCACGTCAAGTGGCAAAAATGGGCAACAACTATACAGGGTGGAAACGTTAAGTGATCTCACTCGATTATTTCTTAACTATACAAGATATTAAAAAACTGGTTACTGATCCTGAAAGTGCGTAATGAGCTCTTTCAAACGGTACCAATAATAAGTTACAGAATAAACTGGATCTATCTGAAAATTCAATGTTTCCAGCTTCCATACTAAATGTATGCCAGACACACAATATTAGAAGTGTAATTTTTTTAATTTAATAATAAATACTTAAAATAAACTCGTAAATTGTATTCTTATTTTAAATTATTAATGAAAAACATTGGTTTACTTGCTATAATATTGTCAAGAGATGAGTGTCATGACTGTGGTAGTACTAAATGTATGGAAGAAGGAAACATTGAATTTTTGGTTAGATCCAGTTTATTCTGTAACCTATTATTGATACCATTGGATAGAGCTTGTGAAGCACTTTTAGAATCAGTAATCAGTTTTACGATTTCATATGTAGTTTTTAAAATAATGTGACTTTACCAAATGTATGGAAGCTGGAAACATTGAAGTTTCGGATAGATCCAGTTTATTCTGTAACCTATTATTAATACCGTTTGATAGAGCTCATGAAGCACTTTCAGGATCAATAACTAGTTTATTGATATCTTGTATAGTTTAGAAATAATCGAGTGAGATCACTTATCGTTTCCACCCTGTATTTTGCTCTATGGTTACAAACAGATTTTGCATGACATTGACAGATATGTCAAAATCCACCAATCACGCAGCATTTGGACCTCGCGTCTACGTATTGCCATCTGGCGGATTTTCCAATCGCGAAAGCCCTCATTGAATTCTTCTTCTTTTGTTGAAAAAAAAAAATTTACAACATTAACATCACAAATCACAATCACTACTAAGACATCACAAAATAGACGAAACACAGCATTTGCACAGAATTGGCCGTAAGGATCTATATCCATAGCCGTAAAACTTGTATTAAAAAAAAAGATGACAGTTGACTGCAATATTGAGAAACAGTCAGTGTTGCCAGAAGGTTACTTTTGTAACCTTTTAGCTGATTTTTGAACTGCTTTGGTTTACTTTTAGGTTACACTAATGAAAAGGTTACTTTTAGGTGATTTAGTTAGTAAAATATGATTTATCTGTGGTAATTAAATAGATTAATTAGATTTACGAATCTCTGATGGATGAGTGATACCCGACCCGAGGTTTCCGCCAACTGGGACCGCAATCAACTAGGACCGCGGTCCCAATCGCCAGATCAGTAAAAATTAAATACTTTTCTGGGACCATTCATAAAGGACAATGACCAAAAATGTATGGAGTGTGGTCCAAATGTCAACCACCACCTATGTAGTAAAATAGTCTACTAAATACTGATTCATTATAACCAAACCGCAATCAAAAATATGCTGTCAGTAAAAAGTTATGACTGAATGAAAAGTCATGTTTTTACCTTTTCATCTGAAAATTAATGTTCTTGATATCATTCTATCCATCGCACATTTCGGATTCGTTCGTTCGTTCGTTTCAGCCAAATGACGTCCACTGCTGGACAAAGGCCTCCTCCAAGGTTTTCCACAATGCACGGTCCTGCGCTGCCCGCATCCAGGCTCTTCCCGCGACCTTTACGAGATCGTCGGTCCACCTAGTAGGAGGCCTGCCCACGCTACGTCTTCCAGCCCGTGGTCGCCACTCGAGAACTTTTCTGCCCCAACGGCCATCGTCTCTACGAGCTATGTGCCCCGCCCACTGGCGGTTTCGGATTAATCTATGCATATTATGTCATGTCGCTTAGTGTGCCGTGTTAGATTCTCGCTAAAAGAAAAAAAAGAACTCAGAAGAAAGACAACAATATTGGAATTATGGTCGGGTGGTCGCTGCTCCGCCCCTATTGGTTGTAGGGTGATGTTATATAACCTAAAACCATCCTTGATAAATGGGCTATCCATAACAAAAATAATTTTTCAAATCGGACCAGTAGTTCCTGAGATTAGCGCGTAAACTACTACAATTTTTCATACAGTCATAACTTTTTACTGACAGTTTATTTATTTTTCGTCCCATACTGAAAGTTAATCTCTATTTAATGGACCATAAGCCAATATAGGTCTCATTAGTGGTGGACATTTGGACCACTTTTGGTCATTGTCCTTTTAGTACGATACCGATTTTGGCTTGAATAATATATTTTTTTAAGTTACCTATGAGTGAACCTAGTCGCTGGAAGAAAAATATTTACCTAATTTTTATCGATCCAGCGACTGGGACCACTGTCCCAGTTAATTGCGGTCCCAGTAGCCGGAATCTACGGCCCGATCGCGAACGTCTTCGCTTTCGCTCCGCGAAGCCCACGCCCCACATTCGGCCTCGTCGGCACGCGCACCGACGATCGCCAAACGGCTAGAGTACCTTCTGTACTCGCCACTCTGCCCGGTGAAGCTGGAAAAGCTCCTCCAGCTACCAGCGCGCGTCCCTTCAAAAAAAAAAAAGAGCCGGAAACCTCCCCGACCCGACCGTGGATCACCAGTATTCTACTACACAGTAAAGTATAGGGTAAGGTGGGGCACAATGTTACACGGGGTACAATGTTACAATGCATATTTCTCCGTCCCTTTCTATTAGTTGTATGATGTTCAGCGGCTCAGTTCAGCAGCTCTTATGAGCTTGACAAACGTGTATACCAACATCATACAACTAATAGAAAGGGACGGAGAAATATGCATTGTAACATTGTACCCCGTGTAACATTGTGCCCCACCTTACCCTACCTAGGTTATTAAAAGTTGATCGATCTGTGATAAATAATTTACCTGATTAATTAGTTTTATGAAGTAGGAATTTTATTTCATTAGTGATACCCGACAAGAACGTAGATCATCGGATTTCTAGTAAAATGTATCTACCTTAATTATTAAAAATGTTAATTGATCTGTGATAATAATCAAGCTGAATAAAAACGTTTTTGATTGTTATTTTAGTATTTCATTCTAGCTATTATACATTTCCAAGAATAACCTGGTTTTGCCATGTCTGAATACAGTTTTTTTTTCGGTTTCGGTAAAACCGGTTTTGTGACCCCCTAAATCCCACCCTTACGTTCATATAAAAAGAATGGTGCGTAATCTATACGTACATAAGGCACCTAAAATAATAGAGAGGAAAGAATTGATTGTATTGAACAATGAACCGTCTCAGCTATAAAAGACCCACTAAACTGAACTGTGAGAACTGTCCCACCAAAGACTACTATTATATACTGGAGTGTCCCACCAAACACATTGATAGGGGGCGCCACCATTGTTCACCTGTACAAGGTTTCCCAAAAAGTACTGTCAAGCCGAAGCCCAGAGGTAGAGTATCACTAGGGCTACCCGAAAACTCGATTTTTTCGTTATTTATAATTTTCAGATGATATGATAATGATGAAAATCTTTATCATATTTCAAACACTGGGATAAAATCTATCCTACGTCCTTTCCCGGGACTCAACCATCTCTATGCCAAATTTCATCAAAATCGGTTCAGTGGTTTAGGCGTGAAAGCAAGACAAAGTTACTTTCACATTTATAATATTAGTATAGATGCAATGTTTTTGCCTCGATTAAATAAAACATTGTGATCAAAATAAAAACTTATTATCAAAATATTTTATAGGTTATTAGGTACTCAATACAGAAATCAGCCGGCTCCTAGTCTAAAATTCTTATAATCGAAATTAAATGATTTAAACTACAAATAAAAATGATTCAAACAGTACTAGTTTTTAGGTTCAAATTCGACTGCTCTAGTGGACGCACGGAACGGCAACGTCGCAGTCGACCCATATTATTTGAATTATTTGGCGGGAAAATAGTTTTTGGCTCTTAATTCTGAAACTAAGAGGCCTAGAGATTTGAAATTATGTCTCGTGTGTACTTTAATTATAACGAATTATTTGATCTTTAAAACGCAACTCTAACTTATACGGTTTTAATAATCCACCGTGTGTTACGTGTCACCAGCTTACACATACGTATCGGTTCGTAGTTCGAAAACGGTTCGAAATAAAGCTTTGAAAGAATTGAAGTCGGGTTTTTTTATTCGACTTTAATTTAGGAGATATAAAACATTGATGTAGCTTAAATATTTACGAAGATACAGATGTGTAAGCTGGAGACACGGTACTCCAGCTCGCACATAGTTTTTTGATCGTGGTTTTAACAGTATTTGAGCTTAAGTCTTGAAAAGTGGAAAGCCTACTATTTGGATTCGACTGTAATTTTTGAGGTATAATACATTATCGTAGCATAAATATTTACGAAGATACAGATGTGTCAGCTGGAGACACGTGTCCTCAGCTTACACATAGAAAACAACTCATAGTTATGAAGTTCTAATGGCTCTAATTGAATGACTGAGAGGTTTGATGACTCTAATTAGGCTTTTATTGATGGTATACTTGGAATTGCTCTAGGGCCAATGAGGAAGTTGGAGACATTCAGGTTATGCACAGCACCGTAATAAAATAATGGCCATCTAATGCAAATAATGCAATCTCTATGCATGCATTTTAGTTACACACCTTTTTTCATTTAGTCTCTTGAAAAAGTATGATTTCACATATTGCCTACAACATAAGCCACAGACAACTTTCATTTATCCGTGGAACGTGAAGTTAGCAGCATTCCAGTCAGCCAATGAAATGGTTCTGTTTATTCATAGACAAAAAAGTCAGTTTCGTTTTGACCTGATGGAATATGGCCGTGTTGGGGCCGTGCGTGAGTGTAAATATGAATGGGCACAATAATATTCACAGTCAGTTAACAAAATCGTTAGAAAGAATTTTAGAAGATGCTTATTTGAGTGGTGAATTAAAATTAAGTGGACGTAAGTTGCGAGACTTCCCGAAACCAGTGAAATATGACTTGAGTGACACAGTTGTGGCTGGTAAGTCTGCGTTTATAAATAAATCGTACTGTATTTCTGTAGTATTTACAGGTAGTAAATGTTTACTACTACTACATATCATCCGTATGTACACCTTAGTTGAGTATTTACTATCGTTTTATTCATTTCTAGAGTTCGAGGTACTTTGTTTATTTGCCGGCATGTATCCGCGTCCCGCATGTTTGAACATCGATCTAGAGATCAATCATAGAAAACTAAATATCTGCAATACAGCTGTTATTTTAAATCATGTTAGGACAATTATTTAGTAACTATGTTTTATATCTCAGTACCTTTTAGTCAAACTAACTTTGAATAATCTTCATCATTACAAGAATGGTGAAAGTTTTCAAGATTTTAGTAAGATTTATTAAGAAACTTTTGGAAGAGAGATGTTGTCTTGATAAAGGAAGTTCGAACGCAGGCCAATTCTTGGAAACCAGTAAGTAAACTGTTCTGAAGATGAATGTTCCACCATCAATGATAGCATCAATATTTAGGTATTTACCTGTATTACCAACAATACAAATTATAAATTTCTTTACTTAGTTAGATTACCAATATCTAAACTAGATTTCTAAACAAGTTATTTTCAATGAATTACACCAATTAAATAACTAAACTACCTCACTCTTCTGCTTTTCAAATTTAGTCTCTATTTACAAGGCTAATTTGCTCAGTACCATAAATCATATTTTTTTAAAGATTTTTTGTTCCTATGATAATTTATCCCCTTAAAAGATACATAATAAGCTATAGTACATCTAGTCAAAGTGGGTGGTTGTGGAGAGTTGAGGGGTTGGGGTGGCACGAGCCTCGCTGATCGCTGAATGTCCGTCCGCTATGTCTAGATAATTAAATTGGGAACTTTAGCCATTGGATATTTGTATGAGCTTGTTTGCTTTCAATTAAAGTGATCCAATTTAACTTTGGTATCATTAATACTGTTCAAACAAGGCTGATAAGTAATTTTCGATTTAGTATGCCCTTTGCCCATTTTGGGGTACACAAGAATATTTTAAATGGTTATTTATATGATTAATTGCTACATTATTTTATTTCAACCTTAAGTGTACCAACTAAAAATATTGCTGCAATAACGTCTCATTTGCATTATCTTGATTGTCTTGGATCATTGTTTTTGTCAAAAATGGTAAATCTACATCTAGCCATTTAGTCAAAGACCTACCTGTATTGCCATTGTGCTTTAATTACTTGACTTAAGGTCCTGTGTCCTCTTTGCCATTGTTTTAAATTATACATTATCTAATATAATATTATTTAAATAGTTTTCATCCAGTGATATTTATAAAGCTACATACCTACATTGTTCCTAAAAACAGGTAACATTTTGAGATATCCACTGTTCATATTAAAGTCGTGGGCGTCATTCTCCATCGTAACTGACGACCAAGCCCTTACGCTCTCACAACTGTCTTCGAAGTTTGTTTATCTCCATGCTGACAGAAAAAACATCTGGATAAGTAGATCTACACACTTGTGTATGAAATACTGTTCAAAATTTATGCTGTGTTATTGTTAGAACGAAGTAGGTGATGGAGCTGTCATTCCTAGTTTGTTTATGTGCGTTTCTTCACACGTGCAAGGATATTTTAATGTCATATTTGGCTTAAAAATAGTCGAAAACTGTAGAATTTCAATTTTAGCACAAGATGAGAGCATCTGCCGTTTATATGCGCGCACGCATCTTATCGAAACAGCTGCATAATACATACTGCCTAATATTTTCACCTGATGAAATTATAACGAGAGCAATATTATGCAAACTTTTTTCATTTTTTACGAAAAAAGTAACAGCATGGGCAGCTGCAGGTTATACAAAGTCATTTGTATATATATACATCGCGCGGTTTCACAAATGCAAGTGTCAAACTGTGAAGCTCAGTGAAAGAAGGCACGATTTCTTGGTTTCCTCTTCCAAAAATACAGGCCTTATTATTAACATTGTTGTTAGTAATTTGCGTTTACGTATGTAGGTACCTTTGAAGAGATAAACAAACCTTCGAACTGCCCTTTAATCAAAGGGAAAACTATTAGATTACTTTGATTCCAGACATACCTTATTATCCTTTCTCATTGGGGCCATGGGTGAATGGTCAGACGACAGTATATCAAGCTAAACATAATAGTGCCTTATTTCGGCGATTTTGCCACAAAAATTTAGTCTGATGGGCTTTTCCTATTCCTTCTATTTCTACTTATTCTTTCTATAAGTTACTCCAACTTTTATTTATTTTATTTAATAACTTAAATAGAAATAATAGGTAGTTAAACCGTGCGCAGTATGTGCATGTTTGTTTTCAGTACGAAGTCCCCCATTCTCCGATCGATTGTAGTTCAACGATCACCGTTAGAGTTCATGGCACAAGCATAAGACGTCCCCGTCAATCTAATTATACCATTGATCTGTCGTATGCTATCGAGTGTGAGAACACGAAGCATTGTCTTTTAACACACTTAATATTGAGAACGCAAGCTTAGACGTAGGTAAATCTTTAATTAAATCCAGGGCGAAAGCTAATATAGATTTACGACTCTCCTAAGCTCAAAAAATCATGATGCCAGAGAGAGACTAGAAAACATCAAGCAAGGTTGTGGTGCCATGATCATTATAGTCAGGAACAGCGTAAGTAGAAAATCAAGTCCGTGATCCGAAAATACTTCATGAGTTTTAAGTTCAGAAGACCGATCTTCTTTTCAGCCAAATTCATCCTAAATGGTAACTTTCTTACGTCCCGGATCAAAATTACTGCAAGACTCTAAGACTGCTAAAGCTTTGGTTCTAAATTGAATTGCCAAAGGCTGTAGCGTGTAGCTGAGTCATACTGTAAGTAGTGTCTAGAGGAGGGCCTTGCGAAGTTACAAGGTTCCTTTATTAAGTGTGCTGTACGTACATGTAGCGCCTCAATAAGTATGGCTTACGGATTCAAAGCTAACGTGGTACTAGACGAAATTAACGTCGAAGTTTTTTCTGACATTTTCTGCTACTTTGGTTTAAGATTTCGTAAAGATGTTGTCCAAAATATCGGCAAAGAAAATTACCTTTTTGTATGAGTTTTACCTTAGGGGCTCAGGTGTAACTACGTAGTATTGTTGTTATGATCGCCTAATGATGTCATAGCTAAGATCTTTTTTAATTGCAAATGTCATTAAACATATTTTTAATATTACTTCATACAGCGGAAGATCACGACCACCTGCAGAATAATGGTTCCATGTGTGGCACGAATCACCATGACTGTGTACATAAGGATATTGTTACTTCCTCATGCCGATTTAAATGGAAAATTCTATTTACTGATAAGGGAGCATCAAGATTTATTTTGCTTTTCATTTTAAGAAAGTTCAAATTATATTGTAGAAGATTGGAAACGTCCTTTCTAGAAATAATGCTAGTTTGCTAAGTATGGCAACGACTATAAATCAACACCAGCAATAACATTATAAAAGAGAAACCAGCTGTTAACAATAAATTGCAAAAATCTTCTATGAAATTGCTAAAGAAAACTATCAATTGCATTATTAAACCGCGAACCTCATTCGATTCTAGTTGGAAAGCTGACTAGCGCCTTTTATGTGACGAAAGTAGCAATTATATCTAACTAGAGTAACAATCTTATCGACGCATCTTATCGCGCGATAAGTCTGGGCGTGGTGCATCAAAAACATAATTCTTTGTGTCTCTACGACAATTACTTGATAGTTGGATGAAGTCATTAACTATCTACAAATTGCTTCTTATCCAATCACCCAATTTGTGGAACATTCGACGAACTGCGGAAATCATTGTGCGCAGTTGAGGCTGGTTATACCTATGTACAATTACTATTCTTCCATCCACCCGAATACAACGCCTGTGATGAGCCATACGAATTCTTGCAGCTCCTAACCTTGCATTAGCTACAGTCCTATTTGCCAATCTTGTTCTTGTACCTATCTCTAATCTTTACTTATGTAAATGTTCATCTTCCTCTATCAGTTGTTGTAATAATTGTAATCTTATCACATCCGTTAGTTGTTCCCCGAGATTCCTCTCATCTAAGTTCAAAGCTTCTAGTTATAATTCACTTCCCTGTGCAGTAATGATTACATTTACGCTTCCATCCACGTATGAAACCTATACTTTATATTAGTTTACCGCAGAAAGGCGCAATAATAGCGACAGGTGCACCGGCGGGCTCGGCCGAGCGTCGCACGGATACGGGGGGACGATAACAAACCAGGTAATTCCAGTCCACTGCCTACACAGTTTGCAGTTAAAAAGGACAATATCAACCTTAAAGCCATACATTTTGACCCAAACAAACCGCTTGCAAAGCCTTTCAAAAGGAACTATTTGAACGCAATTAAAATGAGGCAACAAGTGGCGTTACCAACTAACTGCGTCATACAGTTATGTTGGAGCCCCTTCCTACGATTCCCTTTTCAATGGTGACTGACGTGAAGCAGGTAACGTTGCCTTTTTTGTGTAGGTGGACGAGTGGGAGTCGCATTAGAAAAAAAAGTAAACAAACAAGATGAACGAGACGTAGAAATGTTTGGATATGTAACAGATCCTTTCAAGGGTGGCTTTTAACGGAGGTAAAATTATCCCTGTGCCCTTTTTCTCAGGCGATATTTTTACAAGGATACATGGTTCGAGCGTTACGATAGGTACTAGAATGCATCGCACGCTTTCAATTTTCCATTTCGCTGCTTCGTTAACCTGAGCGCTCATGGTCAATTGAACCAAAAGGTTAGCAAACTTGGTGTAATAGAGTACCTATTTAGAATATTCATACGTATATCTACATCTGATTTGGGTCTGCCTAATGAAACCCTCCATAGTTTTGGCGAAGCTGAGTTTTACAATACATCATTCTTATTCGAGGTTCATACTTCGGTCTGGTTGCCAAGAATACTGATCGACATTATCCGGCCTATGATGGTAGTACAGTTGTTGTTTAAGAACAAAGACTGGCTGCTGGCCTTCTTATTCAGTCGGTTAATGTTCTGCTGTAATGAATTAGTATGCAGGTGGTGGTGAGCTTCCTTTGCAATCACGCCTCGCCATGTCTCGTTGAATTTACATAGGTAGGCTTGCTGTGTATTTGCTTTTTTGCCAGCCTAGCAGTTTCCGTTTTGCATTATGCAGTATGTAGTACGATTGATGCTATGATTATTCCAAGGAGAAACATATTTCATTGAAACGATGCTGCTAGATGTAAAAGTGAATCCCAAGCAGCGTCGCTGTTGACCCAGACATTTTTTTTTACTGTTATCATTAATTACATAGTCCCTACTAAACTTTTCATACCAAGCAGAGCTTGTACTATGGCGATTAGATAACGTATTATAAACAAACATATTCATGCCATCGCTCGTGTTCATAACAATAACATTCGTCCCCATCGAGATCCGAACCGCAGTCACGGAATATATGCCGCAGTTATGCGAAACCACCAAGGCAATCGACCTTCCATCATAGTCTGAAGAGTGTGAAGTGTGTATAATGACATATTGCCTTTTGTTCGCGTTGACATTAAAAGCTCATACAATGCAGAATCAGATCACGCTACAGCAAACTTTCTAAGAGATTAAAAACCTAAACCACATAAATCGCTCAAACTGAACCTAAGCAAGAACGTGTAGAAATAAAACAAGTTTCTAAGATCATGTCGGTATCGTGGGAAATGAATTGATTAAATTAACAGTGTTAATTTAACTTCTTCATGTGCCGGCGCAGTGCAAGATCAAGATGCGTACGGTTATCGGGCGATCCGCAACAGAGCACTGTTGTTCAGAGTTCACAACGCTGTGAATGACTTCTTGTTCTAATGTTTACCATTTGCACACGTAATTGCGTCACGTTTTAAAAGCAAAAGTTACGCCGGTATAACAAACCGTATTTGAAAATAGTTACTATTATTATAACATAAGTAAAATTAACTCAGGAAAGTGTTGAATATTACAATTCGGAACAATACATTCTGGTGAGAACGAGCTGGTAATGACAATAGCAATAAATGATCATTACGTTATGTATGGTATAATTCGTCATCCAACTAACTGGTTTATATTTAGGTCAGATAACGTTGACCAATATGTTCGGTTTTAACTTCGATGGTTTTGTTTTACACTGTCATGTCAGCACTTTCATTATCAATGAGTAACGCGATAAAGACGTCAAAGGCGTAATAATAGACTGAAGGCAATCTTATTATGACCCTTTGTCGTTCAATCAATTGACGATCAATACTGTCCCCCATACCTATTTGAGGCACCCTCTCGTCAAGCCCTTGCGATTCGCTGCATCGGAGGCTGCATGGCCTCTGAGGCTCTGACCCACATTGCAGGCGAGAGCAACTGTTCGAAAGCTCCTTTGTGGCTAGGGCTGTAAGATTTCTTCATCAGCGTTTAACCTATTTTTCTAATTTTTCAGTAACAGTAATTTGCAGATTATTTAATCATCACGCACCCACGACCTTGTGCTCGTAGAAGTTTTCAATAAAGACTAATTTTATATGGGTCTGCATCTAAATGGTTTAAGCTTTATCTAAGGAGCACAATGTACCTCATAATTATTTTTAGTTCAGAACTACGAATATTTATATCAAAGCTTTTTGCCTCTTGCTCATATAAAATGGACTACATTTTGCCCAAGGACATCTAAACTTTCCTAGCCTCCCTATCAATACACGATAACTTGTCGAGCGAGCATTCAAAGCCCTTGCGGTTATGTAACGTGTTTTACGCCAGCTTGTGTAACCGTCTGTACATTTTATTAACCCTATTACACCTTGCACAAGTGAGCTTCGGATACGCTATTGAATATTAGCGTCAAACACTTCGAGTCATGACCTAAAAGCTGGCTGTGTTCCAAAAGCGAGCGTGTTTTCATATGCACCCACTTCAAATCCGGATGTCTTAAATAATTCCATCAAAGCTGTTCACCTATTTTCTGTTTTATAATCTTTTGCATTAGAAAATAAATTGCTCAAATTACGGCATACTACTCTACTCAGTCCACTCTAGAACGCAATCACTCGTCACACTTATGATAAAATTCCAACGACAGACAATTAGCGGTAGATACGGCCTTTGGTAGTTTATTCTCAAAATTGTCTCTTTCCTGAGTGTTGTTAGACATCAACCTTCAGTTGGAGACGACACTTATAAATCATAATATTTGCAAAGGAACCTAGACAAACATTCCCAACGTCTTAAACGTCGCGAGCCAAAACATGGGTTGGGCAAGATTCTTGCGCAAGAAATGCCATTGTTGGTAGGACATTTGTCTTGCTGAACTTTTGTACTTGTAAAGCGAGGCTTGTCTGTTGTCCCACTGCCATTTGGAAATGGACGCTCTTCACAATTTCACTAAACTGTATCTGAATGAAAATAAATGCCAAAGTCACTTTGCGAAACACTAACAAAGCTAAGATCTTTGTTTGATTTATTGTTATTGTTATGCAGCCTTTATTGGATGTTAAAGAAAACACCAACACTTTCACTGGTAAGTATAGCTTATTATTAAGTTTTGTTTATTTTTCTTTGACTCAAATGTAATTACTGTTTTAAGAGCGTATCAAATAGAGGTTTGTATTCAAGTAAAACAGAACGCAAGAATGGCGACATAATTATCCATAGCAAATGAATGTCTGGCTAATTTAAATGGCGTTCTTAGCAGTAAAGTATCTATCCATTAGGAATTGCAATTTCCTGCCAACGCATCTTCATCAATCTTGAGACGGATATACACTTCCTTTGCTTTCCAGTCGGGTGGCTTTGACCCACGGGATGGGTTTCATGACCAGGACTTGCCATTGTTTCTGTATAATACGCGACTGGAAACTAAAATTGCATTATAAAATGTTTTATTTTCTCAAGATGAACTTTGAGCATTTTATGGCGAATGAATGGCAAAATTTACGAGATCTACCATCTGTTTGAATTCCTCTGTCATCGTAAAATCTGGCATTTTGGTAGTAAAATGGTCAATTAATTTGGAAAGATGCCGTGCATTCGAATCAACATGCAGCTTCTAGAAGCTCTAGACTCTAGTAACTAACTATAGAGTCAATAAAACTTTATCGACTTTATTTCAACAGCTCATTCTAATTCTTATTGAAATGACCTTTGTCGGTAAACTCTTATTATACTGTTAATAACAGGGCTTTGTATGCTAATGTGCCTCCTCCGGAGGTCTCAAATGAGACATTACAAACGTGTGATCATTTGCCCTACATGGTACATATTTGCCTTAAAGTATTTGCTCGTCCCACGTTAGTTTTCCTCAATCACATTCTATGAATAATGGCAGCTTGTAATATTTAGAGCGTAAATATTATGTGTTGTCTGCTTCATTGACGTACGCAATATTTTGTTTGCCATTAATATGTTGAAATACCAATACTACACCCAGTTTATGTTTTTGGCAGAAGAACAAAATAGGTTTTAGTCATTTACGTCTTTTAGTTTTCCACGCGTTGGTTTTGTTGGTTGACTTCATATTTAATCTCTAGGACTGGTTCATTTCCAGTGCTGGTAAAGAAAATGTATTCAGAATTCATAAATACAGGGATCTTATAAAATTCAAACCGCTTTCGTGTCAGGAGTAAATACAAAATTAATTTAGCCATAAATGTTAGGAAGAAGTAGTTTACGAAAGTAGAGTAAATTATAAGTATTACAAGAATGACAGAGAAGGCCTTACAACAATAATTAGATCCAACGTTCAGACAATGTCATATTCTAAAAATACGGTGTCGTCGCGTGCCCTCGCGCCTATCATTACAGTCCTGTGCGCCTGCGCATCGTGAGGGGAGCCTCACGCACGTGCTGTATTATGAATTCAAATCAAGTCCATCCAAACAAAACGAAGGGACACGACGGTACATCGGATGAGGATGTTTCTTTTCAATTTTGAAGAGGGTATTAAATGTTTATGGTGTTTTGAGATTTAGGTACCTAAGTTTTTATGTTTCCGCAGCTACTACTCTACACCTGTAATGGGCTTTCTTTTTTATAGGTAGATGTTTAAAACTAACTCGCGTAGTTCGTGTTCTGTCCGCCTCCTACGATCAGAATATTATCTTAGAAAGTACACTTTAAATATGCATGAGAAATTGAGAAAATTATACTCATAAAAATGATATTATGCAGTGTGTGTGGGACTTGTAAATAAAATTATGCTAATGAATACATTCCGCTACTTTATTTCGGCTAAAACTCCATAAATTCCGATTCAAAACGACAATACGACCCAGGAACGATCGGTTCTTCTTCATAACGCTCAAAGTTACTAGTGTCACCCGGTGATCTATATTTCGGAACGAAGGGTGGCTGGGATCGACAATTTAAAATAGCCTCCCACTCTATCCCTTTGAACCATTTATGATTTTTATAATCCATCACCCCATTTTTCATAACGCCGAAACGCTTGCTGATATCCACTTGAAGCACGTTCCTCACAAGATCTCTTAAATCGGCGTTGAAACTCGAGGGGCATCTATATTTACCGGCAACGATCTTCTCGTATGTTTTCATAGGCTCGTTAGCGTAAAACGGAGGGTAACCAGCATTCATCTCGTAAAGAAGCACTCCAAATGACCACCAATCTACTGAAAACCCATACCCTTTACTCAAAATTAATTCCGGAGCCAAATATTCTGGTGTACCGCACAGAGTCCACGTCCTTCCTTGTAAGTTTTTGCAAAAACCAAAGTCTGTTATTTTCAAATAACCGTTTTTGTCAATCAGTATATTTTCTGGCTTTAGATCTCGGTACACTAAATTGCAGAAATGCAGATATTCCAAGGCTAGAACGACTTGGCTGGCGTAAAATTTTGCTAAAGGCTCTTCAAACTTACCCATTCTACGAAGGTGAGTGAACATTTCACCGCCTGGTACGAAGGTCATTATGAAATAAATGTAACTGTTGTCCTTGAAACTAAATTCCATAGACACAGTAAACGGAAATCTTATTGCCTCTAGAATACGTTTTTCGTACAAGGTGTGATCAACTTGTTTCATTTTAATTATTTTCTCTTTCTCCAACACTTTCATTGCGTATAATTTGTTACTTTTTGTATGTTTGAGCAATATTACTCTTCCGAAGGCACCTGTGCCCAACGTTTTGACGCGTTCCAATTCAGAAAATGCTATGTTGAACTGTGGCGGTTTACACCAACGCTGTTGAAATTCAATTCTCAATTGCTTTAAGTATTTCGTATACTGCTGTTGTTGTTGTTCCGTGTATCCGTCCTGTATTTCCATCAGTGTCTGTGGGCCTGCTTTGTATAATAAAATATCTTTAGAAGGGCCATAACCCTTACGGGAATACATCTTGTTTGGGTTATTGACATAGTAGACAAATTTTGGCCCATAGCCATCGCGATTCGCAAGTCAATGAGAGGTTCATACCTATCACACTAAAATATATCTTCAAACATAAACATGAAGTTACGTAAACCTATAAAATATTTAAGGAAATTCCCCATTTCCGTTTGCGAATGACGATGGGGATACAAAAATCCGTTGCGAATGTTTTCGGCGAGATCGAAAGTAGCAGAGGGTGCAAAGGAGTGCGGAGTGAGGGGTGAACGAACCGGGCGAGGGGAGGAATCAGCTGTGTTTGGGGTGATACGGCGTGCTGCGACAGCCGGTCGCCGTCCCGACTGTTGTATTGATCAGGCGGCACGTGGAACATACACAAAACTTTACCGTTCCCTCTTCCTCTTCCAACACTCAAAGCTCATTTCAACTTCGTTGCACTTGCTCTATCTAGGCATAGTTTGATCGCTCTTTGTTTCCTGTTCAAAACATGCGACGTTATATTTGTGTTATCATTCCAATATTATACGGCTTAAGTTTGCTGATAAGTTTTAGGCTGAATGAGGTCATTTTCCCATAACGTACAATATGTGCCTAAACATTGCTTATCGATCAAAAGCTTACTCATTTACAATTCGATGAACTACATCTTTGGTTAGCTATAGTTTGAAAAGCACTACTGCTATATTATTTTGTATCCACTCCCTTTTATCACCCACCGCCTCGAACGGTAATCGCAGCTATTAGATCATATTTGGCTATAGTAGGCCAGCAATAGCAAAAATAAACTAGCATCTTGTATTCGTTATTGTACCGTTATTGAGACCCACTTGGCGTACGGAGTCGCACTTGCCATTTTTTATGAGCATGACGCACGGGGCCACATATCCGCTGTGAGCACTACGTTAGCTACGTTCGGGGAATTTAGTCCTTCGAGCCAGATGGCCGTCCGCGAAAATTAATTGAGTTTGCAACGCGATATATTGATTGAGCAATGTAACCGTATATAGATTGCAATTGTTGCTGCTACACGAACGGGGGCACACGATCGGGTCGGTCTTCTACATAATTAACACAATAGCGATGATCGTAACCAGATCGAATTGCGCTATCACTTACTACTACGTGCTGCCGATACCGACGGATCGTGTGCGATATAAATGAACGTTTTGTTTTTGCCAACACGGAGATATCGAGCGCCCTCTTTTTGCATAGAAGAAGTAATACAATCGCAGTGTAATGGTACGATAGCGTGGCCCCAGATTCGTAATAAACTAAGAAGCAATTTTGGTATTGAAAGGCCAAGGAAATAATAAAGTTAGTAAAAAATATGTAATTAGTTGTACCAATGACCTTGCGTACGTTTTTTAATAATTTTAAAATACCTCGAACCTCACGCTAATGATACTGGTAGATTTTAAAGAATTTGCATTTAAAACGAGTCTCGGTCGAGCGGCTCTCACTAAACTGGCGCCATATTATTACGCCGAAGTACGTAAGTTGAAAGCACATTGTCCGTTGAATTCGAAATTGAATAGGAAATTAATGAGGAACACGCCCCGCGTACGTTGCTCTGTGCGATTCGAATACCTATTGAGTGCAGTGTTTGGGCAGATTTATGCGGTGGAGTCGCCGGTCAAGGTTGCCGGGGCCCGCAGTCCGCATCGCGTCTTGGCACGTCACACACTGGTTCAAGAAATGATAAAAATGGAATTAGCGATTTATTCACTTTTTTTGATGGTATCATGTGTAGAATGTCATAAAAAACGTTTTGTTTAAGTTCTATTTTTCTGAGAAATGCGTAGTTTTTGCTATATTACATGTTTTGTGTTTTATTTGTATGAAACGTTTCCTTCACGAGGCTCTTATTCAAAATGTTAAAGTTTGTTAGATATGACTACTTATAGGTTTTAAAGAGTCATACTAATAGAAGCTAATACAGTAACAACTTTGTCCCAGTGCGTCCCCGTTTAGGATATAAGTGATATTTTCTAAGGTACGAAAAAGTAAACAAAATATATGGATATAAGGCAACTTTATGATAATTTATTGATTTTCTAAAATAAAAAGAAGCTAACAATCATTCCAATCTTAATCATTTATTATTCAACATCATCATCAACATCTATAAATTCAAAAGTTTCATCATTATTTAAAGCTAGTAAATTTTTAACTTCATTAGGAAGAGGAGATTTTGACTCACACTCGTTTTTGGTCTTAATGTTGACAAAAAAGGATCCGAAGAAATAAGTAAATTATTTAAAATATCACGATTGGTCACTTTTCGGTTAAATTTACGCGTATGATTCTCTCTGATCTTTCTAAAATCTTTATTCCGCGATTCTGTAGCTTCTTCCGATAGTGCTCCTATTGGCATAATATCTAAGTGCAAAGCAAAACCAACTGACATGAATCATTTAACAAAATTAAAACAAAGATCTTTAAGTAGGATCGATATGTAGGTACAAGTATGGCCTATCTTCATTGCACGCATGGATACGGGCTATGGAGACTATATTACACATTACTTATAGACTAGAATTTAAAACTTGGACAGCAAGAGGAAATAAAAAAGCAAATATGGAGAAACGAACAGCTGTAATACAAAAACGGTTTCGCGATGAACCTGGATTGCTAATAGATATTGTGCAGCAAGGGGCTGGAACAACAAACAACGGAAATATTGCGCGTAGATTTTTTGCAGATCCAGAAAAAACATCCAACATCACTGGAGTTAGTCAAGATCTGATTCCTAGGTTGTCTGTATTATTAAGGGCTATGGCTTCCGGTGAGCAAATAAACCCCCAAAACTTCACTCAATTTACTTAGATATTATGCCAATAGGAGCACTATCGGAAGAAGTTGCAGAATCGCGGAATAAAGATCAGAGAGAATCATACGCGTAAATTTAACCGAAAAGTGACCAATCGTGATATTTTAAATAATATACTTATTTCTTCGGATCCTTTTTTGTCAACAATAAGACCAAAAATGAGTGTGAGTCAAAATCTCCTCTTCCTAATGAAGTTAAAAATTTACTAGCTTCAAATAATGATGAAACTTTTGAATTTATAGATGTTGATGATGATGTTGAATAATAAATGATTAAGATTGGAATGATTGTTAGCTTCTTTTTATTTTAGAAAATCAATAAATTATCATAAAGTTGCCTTATATCCATATATTTTGTTTACTTTTTCGTACCTTAGAAAATATCACTTATATCCTAAACGGGGACGCACTGGGACAAAGTTGTTACTGTATTAGCTTCTATTAGTATGACTCTTTAAAACCTATAAGTAGTCATATCTAACAAACTTTAACATTTTGAATAAGAGCCTCGTGAAGGAAACGTTTCATACAAATAAAACACAAAACATGTAATATAGCAAAAACTACGCATTTCTCAGAAAAATATAACTTAAACAAAACGTTTTTTATGACATTCTACACATGATACCATCGAAAAAAGTGAATAAATCGCTAATTCCATTTTTATCGTTTCTTGAACCAGTGTGCGTCACCAGCATGGCGCATTCGGCTTCTTTTTGATATAGCTCAAGAAACTATCGCAATACCTTCGTTTGTTTTCAATGAGAAATTTTATACTATAATGGGGATAGCCTCTGCATGATCTAAACTGGGACTTTCCTTTATTAGTTGTATTAAAAGAACATAAAATAAGTCAACAAGAAAAGAGATAGGAGTTGATAGGACTGACGCTTAGTTTAAACTTTAAAGAATTGGTACAATACAAAAGAATCGCCGCCACCAATATGATCGCCTTGTTGAACTGAGACCTCAAAATGCTGCACTTTCACCTCTTATTCTTACGCATTCCGATGACACGTTTAAAATACAGGAAAAATCAACTGGTGTCGAAAAATGGGCCTCGTTAGCTTACCATGTGCTCGCTGATGACGGTTATTTTTCGAGGACACTAGGTATCGCAAAAACTAGACTACGGACTTGTTTCACCACATTCGCCTCGCGGATATTTAATGCTTGGTAATTTCGCACATGTGTTTGACGTCAAGAAAGTAACACTAACAAATGAAAGTAATAATAGCATTTTGAAATGATTTGTGTTGTTAAGACGCGCGATAACAACAAGTGTGCCAATTCGGAAAAGAACTGGCATGGCCTGATATGATTGATATGACCTCTGCAAATGAATTTTATTCTTTTGTTTATCTTGTGTGACTAATAAATCTTGAAGAGGACTCAATATTCATGATAACGTTGTATCTTAAAGCCTCTTATCTCGCAAAAGGTTTTGGATGGTTTATTCAAGGCATCTCTTGCAAAATTGATTGTAGTGACTGGTGACACTGTTCCTAATGGGGCTATTCTCGTATTTCTATTAAGTGCTAACCTCTGTTATTTACACGGTGTCAGTCAAAGGTTCACGGTCGATGCGTATCAAATGCCCTTTTACCCTCTGCGTACCTTCGTCAAGTTAAAATATCTCACCTTTTACTTTAAAAATAGCAGTCTGGGCTGGATACGCGTTGAAAGAGTGACACATAAAATGGATCGTTCGGGATTGTGTATTATATTCTTCAAGTATTTAATAGGATTAATATGAGACAGGAAAATTATATTTAACCAACTGAGAACTATTATCGGAAGAGTCGTAATGTTGACTTGCTGGTGCCTACATGATGTTTGTACGTTCCAGTTAACAAAATTAACGATCGCCTTCGCCGCCTTGCCGGTGTTACATCATCAAATCAGCAGCTCCGTTTTGTACTTCAATTATTTATTTTTAACTTTGGGCAGTCTTGCACAGATCTTTTGGCGTTTATGCTGGGTCATGTTTGATTGTTCTAGTATTTAAAATTTTCTTTAGTAAAATCGTTTGTCCTCATAAAATTATCTATCAAAGCAAAAGGAATTGATCATGATTGATTATGAATCTGGTATTTCCAGTTAGTTTGTGACCATTGGCCATCGTCAAATTTAACTGTAGAGTTCTTTTTAATATTGACTTACGATACAGTTCTTCAATACTCTACCATCTCTGTCAATCAAAGTAAACTAATACTTAGCCTTCAACCCAATTTATTTGTAACAAAAACTAAAAACCCTGATAAAGTCTAATCAAGAGGTCCAAGTTCCATTTAAATAACTAAAGACAGATAAGTATCTAAGTGGCCATTAAAATGTAGAGATTTGTCGTTTAGTAAAATTATGCTTTAGAAAAGTCCATAAAATATTATGCATAAAAATATCTATGTAGGGGATTCACATAGTTTATTTATTTGTTCTTAGCAAAGTACATGCATTTCTGTTATCTGTCTGCGTCTGCGAGGTTACTCACTCAGCCCGAATGAATCATAACATCTCGTAGTTACGCCTATAGTGTATAACCGAGTATTAACGATATCCACAGGAAATGGAAGTGGGGGCTAAGTGTTTACACTAAAGCCGTTAACACACTATTCAAACGTAAGAGATTGATCAATGAAAGTGCGACCTAAGACAATTGCTATTCGTGGTACAACTAGTAAAGTCCTTTGCCATCTATTTCCATGACAACAACCATATTGTAATAGGTTAACAACTAATTAATTTATTAGCCTCATGAAACTAACATTCATCACATTCACACATATTGTAATCTATTTAAGGAAAGTTCAGCATACCGCGACTAACGATATTATTATAGCAATCGTAACAATTGATCGGTGACTATAATCGTTTGACCTTGTTAACTCGATAAAATTAATGGTTCAATCAGAATACGTGCATGGTTGTGTTGAAATAAATCAATACTGTATTAAAACGTCCTTCACTTTGCAAGGTTTCAAACTTTTGCCTTGACGCCTCGAGAACATGCCTAAGTTTCCCGAACTCGCTAAAATTTTCATCAAATCTCAAGTAGTAAGGCTCGTCTTCATTGTCGCCCCGTCTCTTGTCATTAACTCTGCGGAGATCCCCTTTTATCATCCAGCCTGTCACGAAGGAACAGAACCCTTTTATACCAGTCTTGTCTTTACGAACCTTGCTTTCTTTCCTTTGTGCGTCCAGCAAATGACTCTCTTGAAAGAAACTAGTGAAACTAGTAAGCTTGACTGGCGAACGCCTGTTGTTGTCGACCTAGTTCTTGATTAAAATGTCCCGGCATCCCAAGGGATAATGTTCCATTACATTATTGCTTCTGCTGTAATTAGGTACGGAAATTAAAATAACTGGGTATAATATAGTTTTCAGAGCATTGTCCTTATATGAAGTTTAATATCGAATAGAGAAATCACCGTTTGTCAAAACGAAAAATCTCACGGAAATAACTGGGGAACAAACCTGTTTCTGGTCGGTGTTGTTGACACACATCGCGTGGCTCGGGCTGACTAAACACTTTTATCGAATTCAACTTAAAATACTGGCATGGTAACTGGAAGCGACCATTTGTATGAATTCCAGCACAATTTGTGGGCATTTATATGCGAAAGGTGATTCTTATTTCAAATGTATTCTGAAGGTAATGGATGAGAAATAACATTGAATGAATTTTGTTCGACGTTTCGCTCGAGACTCAGAATGCGATCCGCAAATAGACTAGTCCCTACCGCAACATTTGCTTTTTCCTGTTCATAGAAATAGTCTCATCTAAATAATGCCACTCGACCAGTTTCCAGATATGAGAAAAGTCCATGACAAAACGACATTCCCGACTAGATGACATTGTATGTTGATGACATATTGCTCTATTTCGTTCCGCCTCCTTCCGATAGAACATTTTATCGTTTTTGTTGAATTCCATTAAATAAACTGTAGGTAATCGTCTTTCCTAAGAAAAACATTCAGTACTACGATATCTTATCTACAAGTGTTATTATTTGCATTACATGAAATGGTTTTTATTATCAATGCAGCGTTATCTACGTTTTTGTGGAATCCTTTCCAGGAACAGCGAGTTGTTGCACTTTTCAACTCGATGTTAAGTTACAAAATTGCCATCCATATCTGTTGTTATTCGGAGAGCGCTGTTTGGATTACGAGTAATAGCTTGATTTATGCAAATCTTGTGCACAGTCTTGTGATTACTTAATCACTATTCTTGTTAAGCTACTTGCGGTCGGTATCCGATCTTACCACATCCAACCCTTTAGGTTCGACGAACTTATCAACTGGTTTACAGATCTCGCTATTATAAGGGAAACATTCTACGCATTAGTATAATGGGTTTTACATGCTTCACTGTCATAACGCAAAGTGAAGCTGGAACTATTAATCCACGTTATTCTAATGCAAGAGCTTGGTTGTGCTCGCAATTAGACTTGTGTAATATGCACCGGTTTAAAAGTAGCTACTCATTATCGCTGCAACTATTGCGGATAATATGCCTGATGGATGGACAACTGTCGACTGTTCAGACAGGATTCATCATCATCATCATCAACAGCCCTTTACAGTCCACTGCTGGACTATGAGCCTCCTCCACTATAGTGGAGGGTTGGGTCATTCCATCGTTTCGGGTGTTACGTTCGTACACACATATTCAACAATTTCATGTATTTTGAAATAGTATTTTAATAATGTTAGTGCCTTAATCTGTCCGTTTTTAGTTGTTTTATCTAAATAATAAAGTTTGTACAGCTTAGAATGTAGGATAACGAAAATATGAGTCGAAAAGTGTGCGTTTCGGGCGTTACGAGATTTTGCCTCTATGTTCTGACTGTTGCTGCATTTACTCGAAATTTAGCGAATTTTCTTAAGGAATCATACCTAAAACTTACAGGACTTCTAAAGTATGAAATTTACAAACCATGTAACATACAATCACTGTTAAATAAAACGTTTTACTATTTTTTTATACATTTTTTCTTTGTTTCGGGTGTTACAATGGTTCTGTTTCGGGTGTTACGAGTACGAAAATTCAACGCGGTTTATCGATAAAATCGGTGTTTTTTTAGTCTCTAGGTACTACAAAATAAGGAGTACAACAAATAAACACAAATAGAGCGAATTCTGGTTTGAAATTACGAAGCAGCTTTTTTTAAAAAATAAACAAAGTTCAAGTTTAATTTTTCCGCAGAATATAGCTTTTTCTATTGTTTTTGGCTTGAAATAGCATTACTTTAATTTCTAATTACGATATTTATTGGAAATGTCAAACATCAACACTTTTTAGCAATACCTTAATTTTAGTGTTAAGTTGACATTTCAAAAAAGTCTTAAATTGAGAAATAATACTCCTTTTCCGATGCCAGCGTTAGTGGGAGGTCAAAGGACCCTCACAGTAATACTTTTACACTTCTCCAAGCAATATACACACATTATCGACATATAAATAAAAATGTAATGCCCGAAACGTTTCGGGTGTTACAGTTTTTAATCAAGAAAGAAACATACTAAATTAGTATCATGCTCATATATTAGTTAGTATTTGAAATCATTACTACCATGACCTTACTTTTACCAAATATTGTTACCCTAATCCATGTGTAAGGTACAATAATAAAACAAATACCTGTTTTTCTGTTTCGGGTGTTACATTGCCGAAGTAACAAGAAAACACACACTTAAAACTTGATGATTATCAATTTTTTTGGGACTATGACGCTATCTACCAATACTATGATAAATACCCTCGAATCATATAGTGGCAAAACGTTTCACAGATTGATAGTTTTTTTAAAATTGTATTACCAATAATTAGAGAGAAAATGATCATTCAGACAGTTGACTTAAGTATAGACTTTGAAGACTAATAATAACTTAAAAATTACTTGTTTCTTTCAGATTTTTTTTGCTGCACATTATAATTTGGAATGTTTACTTTCAAAATTCATCAGATTTAATGCGAAAAGAACATATTTAGTTTTTCACCCTCGGTAACATTTGTCATGGAATGACCCGGTTAATATTTTGACAGGACAGGATTCATTCAGACAGGATTAATATTTTGTGATCTTTGACATTATTTCGAAGTTAGCAGTTAGGAACTTGATGCAAAAGATATTTTCATCAATGTAAACATCGTTTGCAAGAAGGCAGAGTCCAATTCAGTTGCATTGGTATATCCACGCTACTACTATATTACTTTGCTTGTTAATAAGTTTTAGTCCCATTACTTTCCGAGTATTTTCGTGGCGGCAATTACTTTGCCCATAAACCGTGTCACAAGTAGAAAAAATATTATTTCCTCCCCTCAAACGGTCACCACTCCCCTCGCTTTGAGGTATTATAACTGCGGTTCACTTTCGGTAATAATATTACAGGATTTTGTAAGGTTGCTTAGTGAGATTAAAATTTTGTATGATAACTAAGCTGTTCGTTTTTTGTTTCAGATTTATCGAAGAATCGATTCAGTGAAGTGCCCGATGAAGTGACTACTTATGTGTATTTAGAAAAGTTGTTGTTATCGCAAAATATCATCAGAAGTGTTCCCGGGACAGTCGGAGGATTGCAGTCGCTAACTTATTTAGATCTCAGGTAAGATTATAACATCATTGTTATAATTCGGCTACTAATACAATAATATTATTAGAGTGAGTCTCATTGTCTGTAGACTGGAGTGCTATGTTTACACGAAGCATTTCATTGTGTAGCCTGATGCTATTTTTAAACATATTTACTACTCTCATTCATCATTTACTACGAGTCTTAGTTTATATTTTACTTTTTAGTCTGTTTGGTACTTCAATCAGATACTGAGAGCGTTAATTCATTATTAAGCGCCCCGCGCGATCTTCCAAATTGGTCCGTAAATCTATAATGTGGATCTAAATAACTTCTTCTTATTTCTTACCAGATAGCATAGGATAGTTTTATGCAAAAAAGGTGTTGGTGTGTTGTTGTTTAACCTCATTAGTTAACAAACAAATAAGTTTGATACTTTCAAATATTTTTGTATTGATAGGCTTAGTTAACATGATCACGGTTCTTTTATTCAGGCTTTTGTATTTAGTTTTAAACAGCAATTGACAGCAGACTACTTATTGCAAATTGTACTTGCCTATTTTTCGCCTGATGATAAAAATTGAGCATGCATTTATTTCGGTTTCGGATATAAGATCATGCATGTTGATTAATAGAAGTCATTAACTAATTCATGTTTATATTTAATCGATTATGCAAGAAAACAAAGTTAATTTGAATATTAAATTTAATAAAACCTGGAATGCAAATTAACAATGCAATTAATTAGTTTACTCCGTAATGAAGTAGGTATGTACTTATAAACTATATTATCTATATCAACGATAACTAATTAGGTAATCAAATTATCACACTTTTACTTAAGAGATCGTAGTCAAAAGATCTTTTGGTCCCGACAGACTGAATAACTTGCATTTCTCAGTACTTGCATTAGATCCATCTTGGCATTAAGGCGGTTTTCCTCAGGCACTGCCTTCAGATGTGGCAATAAGGATAATAGGAACAGTCTATCGGGATCGTCGTTATCCGTTTTAGAACCATGTGCATCAACATTGGCAAAGGCAAACTCATCAGCAGGTTGCGTGATCTTGGCCACTTGAACAGGCATCTCGTACTCAACAGCACATTCGTTTGAATAATCCCTAGACTCTTCATTGTCCAAATTGTAGTTGTCGTCTTCTGAACTTTCGGCGTCTTTTGCAAGCTTCAATTTCTTCCTAAACGTCCACTTCTTCGACTGCTTCGAATTCTCGTCAGATTCGCTCGTTTCCCCCTCGTTTGGTTGTGCCGCTGGTGTATCGGACTTCAGAAGAAATTGTAACTGCTTGAAATAAATATACGGCCGTCTCGTTTTATTCGGCTTCTGTATGTACTTTTGAAAACAGTCTCGGATACTTTTCCATTTCTTCTGCAGTTGAATTTCTGTCAACAAACAAAATTAAAATTAACTAAAGCTGACCTCGAGTAGTTTGTTTATATTGCTAGTGACATCTACTGACAACGTGGGTAAACTTTGCATCGCGCCGTATATACCACACTCGCGGTTGTTCGACGTTAACGCGTAGGCATAAGAACGCGAATAAACGATACGGTTCGATCAGTCAGTAGGTTGGTAGCTACCTAACTACATAAAGATAAAACTAACTCGCCACATGAACGCCAAATTACGACTTTGAACTATGTGCAGTTATCAGGCACAGCGCACGGCATTGCAAAAATTGTATTCTTTTTTTCAGTGTGTTTACATCTAGATTGCTTACCAAGTTCGCGCCTCTCGCTCTTCGTGATCTTAACGTCCGATTGCAGGAGTTCGTTCACGATCTCTGTCCATAGCTGGTGTCGCACATTTTTGGCACGATGATCGGCGTCCTCGAAGTCCCAAATGCCCTTTCGTTTCTTGACCTCTTCTATCAGTCGTTCAGGGTCGTATTCGAACTGCATGACGTGGATAAAAAAAAACGTCGACGCGGCGTTAGCGGCGCGGTGCGAACGCGCGTGCTCGCCGTTCGTACAGTTGAAAGGGCGGGCGACGGCCGACTGACGCGCTGCCGGCGGGGGAACGCGAACGCTGCGGTTAAACTCCAAAATGGCCGCCTGTTTTCGTTAGGGTGGATATCCTTTCACGAAGTATCTAAAAAACTTTCTTTTTTTCGTACTTGAAGTTTAATTAATTCTTCTGCTGACCTTCTTGACATATCGTGTTGCGTACCTATCTACATACATTGATAACACGGGTACTTACCTTGACTTGAACTTGAGGCGTACAGGGCCTTGTTGATTTCCAAAACATTGCCTAATTAATTACATCGAGCAATTACGTTTTTATTATTTACTTATTTCAGACTAAGTTCTTGGATACTTGTTGGTCTTAAATATAATTAAAAAAGCTATTAAAGAGTAAATTAATTATTTAATTAATTTTATTAAATAACTCAAGGTCGTAGATGCGGCAGCGCATGACCGGTCGTTCGTTATGAAAGTCCTTAGAGGCCTTTGTCCAGCAGTGGACTTCATTTGGCTGAAACGAGCGTATTTGCCTGTGATGTAAATAAAACACACCCATTATTTCAAATTTTGCAACTTGCAAAAATAAAACGCCATAATAAAGCTTTCAGCTTGACAAATGTGCAAGAATATTTAAAGCGTTTTCACGCATGAAGTGTCTGTGAAGTGTAAGCTATTTCGCCTTCTTTTGTATAAACGTTGACTTAATTTAGGACTAGGTTTTCCATCAGCGTTAGTTTTTTAAACTTCGCACAATAAATAACAAAAAATACCTGAAACCTTGGTCACCCTACCAAACGCGCGTTATCGAACGGCGCGCGGCTAGCCTGCGGCGCGTGGAAGTAAACGCTCGGTCCGTACTCCGTGTTGGCGTCTGCAGACAGACCACAACCGCAATACATCGACTCTCTCGCGTTTCAACGTTTTATTTCTATTTTGTACGTTATTATAGCCTTTGACTTTGAAACTTGGAGTTTTAGGGCTCTGGCACACAGCTGGCGCGAGTGCAGCAGTTATTGAAAAAAAAGATTACCTGTTTTGGAGACCAACATAACATAATGGCAAAATGGGTGTTTATAAATAAACTGGCTCATATGCTCTACCTTCATAACTACTACGTGACATTTTACGTACTACATGAATAAACGTTACCAACCATTCTCTATTCATAAACGTCAGAAAATTCCTAGTTAATACTACTTATGTGAGTAAAATAGTTTTAAATAAAATACTGTTTTGTCTATTTTCTCATCTTTTCTGCTAGAAGCGGACATACGCGGCCGCGGGAGATGGATCACACCCCGTGGGGATGGGTTATCGATATTTTGTCCGAGTCCTCTCTTGGATACGCTAGTAAATCATCGAGAAAAATTAATTACGATGTCGGATATTGGTAAAGAAGGTGGCACGCCAAACTAAACACGGTGAGGACGTGACCTCTTATGTACTTAGCAATAGAGGCAATTTTGCAACAGAATATTATAGTCTGATGCACTGTACATCCACACGATCAAAACAACCTTTGGCAGAAGAGTGAGAGGCAGTTTCCACCGCGGGCAGTCGGGAAAACGCCACCCATATTGAAAACAATCAATATTTGTCGGAAAGTGAACGCATTCATAGATATTTAATTTGCCACACTGGATGGACGTCTTCTGAATCTACATTCCCTTTGACCTGACTGCAGACCATCCCAGTGTGAGAAATCCTTAAAACAATTTTTGGCATTTTTTTAAATCCAGGGCTAATCTGTATTTCTGTCAATTAGTTCTCGCTAGCTTCAGCATGCCTGCCGTACTTTTTTATTTAGGTAGTCTCTTCAACAGTATTTAAAAAGAGGTCGGGCATTCGAATGAGGGTTTAACGTTAATCTTTAAACTGGGTCACCTAGCACAGTCATCCTGTCTCATTAGAAATGTAGCTCAAACGTTGACTGAGCAAGCAAATTACTGGATATACTCAGGCAAAAAGGATTTATTATACAAACTTTGACCCCTTTTAAGGGAGAGAAATATTTAAGTAGGCAGGCTAGGTTGTCGTTAGTTTGCCTGCCAGAGTACCCACTTGAATATTAAAGGCCACGTTTCTCAGTAAAGGTATCTCCACATGTTTGAATAATCATACAAGTTTTATATCAATTTTGTAAAGCCAAATAATATTACAGCGAATGGTATAATGTCCTAAAATAGTATTGTTTAGTGTCAATTGTGAAAAATGTAAAACGTTAAAATAGCGGTATCATTATAGCCAATGAGCTGCTGTCATAGTGACAACGTCAATGTCACACGAGAATCAAACGTCAGAATAGAGGGACGCGCGGAGACGACTCCGCGCGCTTTTGTGCAAAGTGATGAATTGTAATTAAAATAAGGCAATATAATGTGAAAGTTAAGTATCCAGTGTTTTATTTATGAGAATACATCTACCTCTAATATTAGATAGGAACGCGTAACACCAATTAGCAAGTAGGTACACATTTCGGACTTTCTATTTTCAAGGATCTTAAGTCCTAATTACTGAAGTCTTCATCATCGATCATCAGCATTAGGTCATTTAGTCTCCACTGCAGAAGCACGACCCTCTCTAATTTACCAAAGGCAAAGGAGGATTCCTCTTCACTTCCTCACTCATCATCAATATCATTTTTTTATTCTTCAATCTGTTCGTTTGGGTCGATAGTCCCTCCAAGCACTAAACCAAAATGGCATTATAACCATTGGACATTTAATTAATATGTTTATCGTGTTAGAAACATAAACCTGGAAAAATATTACATGATACATTAATTCAGTTTGTAAGCAATAAGGATCCACTATGAAAGCAATCAGTCTTACTTGTCGCACTTGCGCTACAACTTGCTAAACTCAATTACTGTTAATCACATTTAAAACTTACTTCGCTTCTGATACTTGATTGCTATTTTGAATCAGTGTAGCTCTAATTGTATTTTGTTAGTTCTTATGCCTGAGAGAGGATGAAAGCGACTTGAAACATTGAAATGGCTGTCTTTTGAAATGACGTTGCCCCCAAGCCAGAAATAACAAAATCTCCGCGGACCATCCACCGAGATGGCCATAATGACGTTGGAAATAAACCAAACGTTTTGTCGATCCGAGTATCTTTTATGATTATACCATTTAAGGGCCTTTTGCTTTTTGCCCTGGTTGCGGTCTCTCATTCAGAATATCTCGACATAATTTTGTTTTGAACTTGTTATAGGTAATTTACATTTACTTCAAAGTAGAGCTTAAGTTATGAGCGTTCAACTCTTACTAAGTGTTATCTATTACCCTAACCAACCATCCTTTATAAAGTCCTTCAAGTGGCGACAGCCTGTAGTTAAATTAATCTGTGTCAGAATGCAGCTACTTTGGATTTGTAATGAACAGTTTGTGTTAAATTGCGATTTCATAATTACAGTTTTGTAATTATAGATAAATTAATAGGAAAGAACCCACCTATTACAGCAACAATATCTGGCAACAAATGGACTCTATAAAGTGTGCACCTGTGGTGTTGATAGTTTTATACTCAAAAATTCTTACGGTTTTATCTCGGTTGCATTAGAGATTACGATGCTTTAATAGCCCATAATAACCCATAACTTTATATCAAAGCGAAAATAGCCCTTATGGAATGTGAAGTAAGTTTGTTTGTAGGTCGACAAAAAGATCAGTGTGCGAGGTGAACGACCGGAGATGTCACGGCCGTGTGTTGCCGGTTGTATGGTATTGACTGGTTGGCAACAACTCCTAGTGTTCATAGACATACGGTTCAAATTGGCGTTTAACTATTTTATAGATTTGGTATGTCCGTATACGGCTCGCACGTGGTGTACATGATTAAGTGCCAAACAAAACCGCCGTTAGATTGGCACGCAGAAATGAGACGTCTATCTTTCTGAACAATCAATTTAAAAAGTGTTAAAATTATAGGGTTGGCAAAAGTAATTTAAATAACTTCCTTTTTAACGTTTCCAAATTGAAAATGACAGAAGCGTCCGCTATTTTTGACATGTCATTGTCTTAAAAGACGTCCTAAACTATTAAGAAACAATCTTGGCATTACATGAGACAGAGGTTCGTCTTGTTTCGTTGTCACCTACATGTTATTTCCTAATTCTCACACACGCACAACGAACTAAGTGTACCGTTAGCACCTCAAGTTATATCATTCGTTTGCATGCGATCGAAATCTAGCGCAAGCTTATATTCCAGGAACATTGTGCTTGTGTAATACCAAACGCCAAACATCGGTCTCGCATCGTAAACCTACTGTTTCGCGTAGTTACGATAAAATGTTGTGTTTACTCTGTTATGGAGCTTTCGCTGAACGGGGGACAATGCGGTGTCAAATGAGAATTTATTTCTAGGATAAGTGTAAAAGGAGAAGTATGTCTTGAGAAGACTGTTTGGCAGGATTATTAAGCCCAACATTGATCGAAAGTTATCGTCCGTGCATATGATTCTGATTACATACCTACTGCCTTTATCAAAACCCGATTACAGTTCGTTCGTTCGTTTCAGCCAAATGACGTCCACTGCTGCAAAGGGCGATAGAGCGGGCTATGCTCGGAGTTTCCCTGCGTGATCGAATCAGAAATGAGGAGATCCGCAGGAGAACCAAAGTAACCGACATAGCTCGCAGAATTGCTAAAATCAAGTGTCAGTGGGCGGGGCACATAGCTCGTAGAGACGATGGCCGTTGGGGCAGGAAAGATTACAGTTCATGTAAAGATTTTGACAACCCTGTCTGCGCCAGTGTTAGCTAGAGTAGAACCTCCAAGATCTCTATCTAAATTAACCAATCAGCAATTTCTTACGTTACTTTCACGCTAGCACATTAGCACCACAGTGAATATTTTTCAGAGGTCCATTCCGCATATTCTGAATGTTTGAATACCCCTAGCCAATATAAAATCATAAGCCATGACTCAACTTTTACTCAACAGCACACTTGTTTACGCCTGCATTAAGAATTGGTAGTGCGAATGTGTAAAACCGCCTAGTAGAACGGGTATAGCACAATCAAAATACTATTTATGCCCACAAAATCGGTAAATCACCGTCATAAAACCACTGACTGGGTCTAACTCACGCATTGTGATCGCGGTTCGACGCGTGCGCACGGGCCATGACGTTTGAGTGCGCGTGCGCACGACCAAGCTTTCGAATATGGAACACTCGCGCCAAACTGATTGTATTAGAGGATCTATCTATTCAGGTAACAATTTATGGTAAAATGCGAAAATAATACCTCTATTTCAGCAAATTTTGGTAAAGGTAGAGATGAATACCTTAAAAATACGCTACTTCGTCGCAAAGATAAAACTGGAATAGGATGAAATAAGGAAGAATGTTTTAGGAATCAGTAATTTCTAGTATTATGTAGTGACATGTCGAAGCCGTAATAATACCTTTTGCTAATCTTCTTGTCGTGTCGACAACAAACCTACGCAGCGTCAGCCCAAAACTCCGGCACAAGAGTGACATTGTCAGTAGCCTTCACTCAATCGTCCTGCATGCAGTTGTTTGGGCACGCAGGGTACGACATCATGTACGTCGTCGACTGGGGAACAAAATCACACTTGCACTCCAAGTTTTACCTTTTGCTAATGAAACTATGGAAGTTTGGGAACCAGTAACTCTATCAAGACTTCTTAATTTTATCTTAAAACAGGATTATCTGGAATGCTGTTCAATATATCAATTATCAGACTACCGAAACAGGTTATTTTGCATGCTAACAGAAAAACGAAAGCGATAACAAACAGTTCTATGTTAATATTTTTTTGTGTCTCATCGAAATTCTATCTGGATATCCCACGCAGTTCCCACGATCGTGATAGCTTTAGAATTTGTAAAACTTATCGTGTCCAAACTTGCGGTTTCATTTTCATCTGTTGTGTAGACCTAAGACAACAATCCGACATGCTATGGACAAAAGTACTCGGAAACCAATTTGTAAATCTGGAAATTAGCAGACACGGTCGTGATAAGACTCCATTTCCAATCAGCCATGGCCATTGTTTAGTGATCAAGCAAATAACGAACTCTAATTGTTATTCTCTTCTTCCTACGATAGAAGGTTAATTATTTCCCTCATAATTCCTAAATAATATGAGAAAGGACGTGTTGTTATTGTCAGTAACCTTGTTAGTACGCGAACTAATTTGCTAAGGTCGTCATTATGTGAATTGTTGTCATCCCTCTCCGACCCTACTGTAGGAAGTGAATCGATATGATGCAGACCTTGAAACACCCACTGGCCGTGCAAATAATCAGTGAATCACCTACGAGGGGAAAGGTCCCACCTAATGCTATAGGGAACGAGGAATACAAACGAATTCGATTTGTTTCAACCTTCAACCTTGGGGCTTTAGTAATCCCCGTTTTGTGGAGACATTGATAGACACTTATTTTCTTGAACGTCCACGATGTTAGATTTATTTTCATTAGGGCAGGAGTAGTTTGAAATTTGTTTAAACCAAAACGCATCTGCACTCAGGCGAAATAAATGCATTTTCCGATAAATTGTTAATGAGTGCGGATTGCAGCAAAACCTTTCAGCCTAAATGCCTGACGCTTTTAATAAATTATATACTCCGGACAAAATTAGATTGCCCGGAGTACGGCTCGTTGATTTAATCATATGAGCGGCCAGAATTTGCACATCAACCAAGTTGGGAAACCTTTGAATTATTAACGGTGCGCCTACGCGAATGTTTCAAATGTCCAGGGAGCTGAGGGTCGACCCTCTGAGGCAATAAACGGCTCCCGTGGGCGAGTGTCATCATAGACCCGCTAATTTGGCGTGGGAGTGGCCCCGGGCAAGTTTGCCGTGACACTGAAAGTGGTTTTGAAATGCAAGAAAGCATTACTGAATTCGTAATTTCTTTTCTTCGTCCATTACTCCAGTTGTGTCCCATACGTATTGTATTCACATTGATAAAATATAGAATTGTTTTGAATGAAGTACCAAAATGCGAAAGATATTTAGATTAAAGTTATTTCCATGCATAATTATGTAATTAATTACGCCTATTCTTCCGCCATGTCACGCGCTGTTGGTTCTTTTTGTTCCATTTTCAGCGCCCCGCCAATGTTCGACTCCATCCAAGTTTAACTATGTAAAAAGTGGGTTCAAAAGCAAAAAACTTGTCTAGAAAACTTATTTACATTAACTGACAACTTGGCCTCAGGTTTCTTTATGTAACTGCTTGGTTGCCTTATATGGTGGAACGATATTGGTTCGGAATTGTGTTAACGGATCCCAATGGGAAATCTTACAAAACATATATTTTTAGCTTACATCGTCAAAGATCGTTTTGTATGAACGAACGCTTTGTGAAATGCTCAAGGGAATATGCAATGAAGAAACGATCCCTTTATTCTACAGTATTTCAATTGCAGAAACCACTTTGTAATCTTATCTGGAGTGGCTTCTGTCATGATAACAGGTAGCTTTATTAAAAGCATGCTTTTAATGGTGAAGCATCGTTTGAGGGTTTCAAGCTTCTCGCTTGCTTTTCGTGCTTATTATTTTCTAATTTTTACTAAAAGGCTGTAGTATTTATACTAATGGCATGAGTTTCAAGTCTCGACACGTTGAATCCGCTCCGTATATGCGGCTAAGAAAGACACGTCCGTTCACCTCCGTTCTATTATTGATTCCCGGTCTAGCTGTATTGAATCTAGATTCAGGCATGTCTACGCGTCTAGACGGGCCCGATAATGGTCTGTACAAAAAATTTCCGCAGACGAGGGTGCGTCTAACAATACCACTTTGGTATGCAATTTGTAAAATTATGCAAACTCTTTCAGACAAGAGAAGTTAAAATTGCTTCAGGGGTGCATGAAAGTCTAAATTGCTACATCAGGTGTACCGGGTCTGGGTACTCTACTTATACGGTTAAGTGTTTGATTACTGATGACAGGAGCTATCCAGTATACTTACTTACGGAGTCAAAGAATGTATTATTCAGCACTACGATAAGCAGTTTCATAACAACTCCTATCTCCTTTATTATTACGCAGCTCTCCACGTGTAGGGTCGTGTTTACAAATGTATCAACACTATCCCCGCAAGAAAAAAGAGCGTCCAATTTATCTCGCTCCAGTTCCTGAACTGTGTCAATATAAAATGCGAGAGCATTTTCATGTCGTTCCACTGCATCGGGAAGTTCAGTTCTAACAAACAGATTAACTGGGTGTTTACAAGTTTTCTTGGCACCAACTCCGCGTCTATTAGGTTAAGCGACGAGCGATTTATGTTACAGCCGATCTAATTACATGCAATCTTATGCCTAAGTATGTTCCAGTTAAAAATAGCCACCAATAACAAATTTCGATTGCGTGCATTTGTTTACATTTTAGGTTGTTGGCTTTTGGAGTGTCTGCGTGCTATATGGACGTCAGGTTATCGTGGGGCGCACAATTAGTTTTGGCGTTTGACGATAATTAAAATTTACGGACTATACTCGCGTTTGTCATGCAACGGGGAACCAGAATTGAGGGTGACACCTTGAAAGATAATATTCTTTATCCAAGGAAACATTATTTATGAGAATTATGTCTATCCTCCGAGGTGAAGGTTGCGATATTAATACTTGCGTTGGCAAAGTCGTTGTGGTTAGATCTCTAGTGGTGTCGGATCTCATCGCGTCACCCTATTTGTTCATTTGTCAAGAAAAATTTTAAATAAGTAGCCATATTGTTTAGATATTGTAGCAGAATTAAAGTACCACTAACCATAACTTTACCTTTTCTTGTCCACAGTTCAAATCAGCTCACCGAGCTGCCCAGAGAAGTATGTCAGATGCCGCTTCAGGTGCTCTTAGTTCCCGACAACTTGCTGTCCACACTGCCGAAGGAGATCGGCAAGATGACGTCACTGGCCGAGCTGGATGCCTCCAACAACAGGCTGACGCAAGTCCCGATGGCTCTGGGGGACTGCTCTGGACTGAGGGCTTTAGATTTGAGCCACAATCAGTTAGGACTTTTACCTTTACGTGAGTATTTATGAACTGGAACTATTAGCTAGGAATAGTCACTTGCAGAGCTGGATGCCTCCAACAACAGGCTGACGCAAGTCCCGTTGGCTCTGGGAGACTGCTCTGGACTGAGGGCTTTAGATTTGAGCCACAATCAGTTAGGACTATTACCTTTACGTGAGTATTATGAACTTGACTCTTGGCTAGTTAATACCGCCATATTGAGACAAATTATTAAGACCTGCTAAAACGTAAAATATCCATGATGTTATAGGAAGTAATAATAGGTACAGCAATAGGCCTGTGTGTTTTGACGCCAATGGTTCTGCAAATTGATGAAATTTTCATTGAAAACTAAACGCGTTTTCAAGACAAATATCAAGTACTTTTGGAAAAGGTCCTATTAAGTCATCATCATTTCAGCTATAGGATGACTTGTTGAACACAGGCCTGTCCCAATAATGTAAGGGCGTATAATTATTGACGTTAACTGCAAATTACACACCCTGACAACTTAATACCTAAGAGGTAGAACCTCTGCAGTTCCCTAGACGCAATGACGTGATGACAAACGTTAACGGCACTTAACAAGCCCCACGCAGTTTTGTTAAACCCAGTGTTTAAACCATCGAATAATTACAAAATTACCTTTCTATTTTGCAGAAATTACATACCTTAGGTTGGAACACTTGGACGTCAGCTGTAATTGCATATCCTCACTGCCGCTGGAGCTGCGGAATATGAACACACTCGTCACGTTGAATCTGGACAACAATCCTCTAGTCTCCCCGCCTACTACGGTATGTCCATCTTTATTAGTAATAAACATTGCAGACCCTTTAATTAAACCCTTTAGGGCTGATTTTTCAATTGTCAGATATCTTTTAACTGAAGTACTTGGTACATTGACAGTTTCAGTATGGGAAATGTGTCAAAATAACGAAATAAAAGATATCTGACGATTGAAAAATCAGCCCTTAATGCCCTCAAGTTTTTACTGCAACAGTAGCGGACAACTGTTTTATTAATTTCGAGGTAAACAGTGGGCATTTACAAATTGCAAACCACCGAATCAATAAATAACGTGGTTTGCCTGTTAGTTACTGCCTGTTGTTTGTATGCAGTATGCATCAAGACAAATGACCCTGTGCCGATCTCAACAATCAAGACCTAAATGCCAATCTTAATATCATCTGAGCTCTGGCATGCGTCCCATACGTGTATTTGTTTTAATTTGATTATGTACATACAGCACATAAAACTGTGGCATCTTATGCCGTTCTAATAGGTGCGATTTTGCAACAGAATATTGTATTCTTAATGTTGGAGACTGTATAGTGTATACATTTATAATATCTGTCACTAGCCCAATTATTTCGAGGAATCTCTTTGATAAACCTATCTGTGTAATAAATCGTGTAGCCTAGTTCTAATATAATAAAGATTCTTATCATCTTCCTAATAAATCTCAATTTTGTTACATTCTTAGCGGTACTCCTCTCATCAACAATCCTACTAAAGTACCTAACCCAAACTAAGAGCTGGTCCAGATAACGCGTCATCACGTGCTCTAAGTCGAGGTATCCTTTTACTATGGTGACCACAACTAATCGCAATTTCTTCTCCTATTTCAGATTTGCATGCGCGGGCGCGTGCACATCTTCAAATACCTAGAGAATATGGCAAACAAAGATAACTTACCGGCACACAAAAGAATCGAAGAGACCCGAAGAACGGCCAAACACAGTTCGTACATAAACAACTCGCCGAATCAGTCGGCGAACCATCAGATTACATCGGGAAACGCTACCATTGACTGCTTGAGGCACAAGCCGAGGCATGTGGTGGATAGTGGATACAGTACGGACGGTGTGGACAAGAGGTGGTCAAATGATGGTGAGTTGTGGTCATATTTAGGTTGAGTGTGGGCTTTTCACTGCAGTATGTCTATTACTTATGATGGAGCAACCTAACTCAGAAGAGGTATAGGGTTTCAGGTCAAAGGCTTTTTGGTTTCAGGACGATGATACATCTCAATAGGTACTTCTTATGGAAAAGTTTTGGTCATGGCTGCAATTTCAACACCCGAGTCAGGTTGGCGTATACTCAATAATATTTATGAATATTTGCGTTTTCGTATAAAGGCGGTTGTTGTACTGCTAGCAGATAAAGTGGACAAATCCTAGATAACCTACCCAATATAATTCAGAATATAAATCCAATTTAGATTTAGCTGTTAAACTCATCATTTAGTCCAGACAACACGACAGGATGAAGTCATAGAATCAAAAAAATTGGCGCAAGCGTTCTGTCATTTAAAAATAATCTTTATTGGTTTAACATAAGTTACAATTTACAAACTATAATAGGAGTACGTTTGTAGATATGACAATTTACTTCGTGTCACAGTTCGTTACTCTTGATTTGAATAAGTCGCACTTTTGTGCGCTCGCTTATCCGGAACGGAAATTATTAAAATGCGCATTGCTTACAATGACTTCATTATTATGATTAATTTGCGCATCGATACAATCATCGCTTTAAAAGGAATGTAACTGCTGCAAGCAAGTCATAGGTATTTCTTGAATATTACCTTGGGGACATAATGTAGTTCAGAGGCAGAATCATTAAAAGTAAATTATTATTGGTTTTTATCTTGTTTTGATTGTTCGAATTTATCAACAGACAATGATAATTTCACTGTCTTATTTAATACTTGAGTCATACTCTTTTATTTATGTATTTGCCACTTTTAAGCGCTAGTTGGGGTCAAAATTATATCTTCAAGCGCATGTAGCCTTTCAACTACCAGCGAATCGAGAGACAATAGAAATCAATTGTTACCGCAGTCTCAAGCGACCGCTTAGGGTTCCACGGGCTAACTAAGAGTCATCATCAACAGACTCAGGTGGCGATAATTTTATTGCGTTCTGGGCGCGCTTTACGCCTGTTATGACTATCCCTAATGAGGGCTATCGTTTTAGCGCTCACCAGTTAGCGCCACTGTAGAGTAAGGTCCTGTCACTTGCTAGTAGCGAAGACAGTGGCACCAACTGGTGAGCGCTAAAGTGGTAGGAGGACTATCGCATTTGCACTCATCAAGATGGCGCCACTGTAGAGTAAGGTCCTGTCAATCGCCAGGGGTGTCAACTGTTAAGTATAAAAACGATAGCCCTCATTGTCTTGCCCTACTGGCGGATTACAACCGTTTTCAAAGCGGATCGACGACGCCGCGAACACGTCGCGGATGCGCAACGTCCGCCTAGAGTTTTCGCCTCGTGTTCGCTGCGTCACCGCTCCGCTTTGAAAACGCTTGCAATCCGCCAGTGTGGCAGCTCACTAAGGCTGGGTTGCACCATCTTTCTTTAACTGAGAAAAACGTCAAATGTCTGTCAAACTCCATACAAAAACACCGGTTATCGTTTTTATTATGGTCAAAGTAAGGTGGTGCAACTCAGCCTAAGAGTTGTAGTGCCATTTTCAAGCGCATCCTTGTCCCCTCAGCTTGTGTATCATCATCATCTTATCATCATCATCTTATCATCATCATTTTATCACCACAGGAGGCGGCGAAGCGGGGGGCGGGGGCTCCGGCCGGTCGACGCCATCGACACCGTCAACCCTGTCTCCAGGAGCAGCGCTGTCGCGGGCTCAGTCTCTGTCGAGTGAGACGCCGCTAGCGCCGCTCACTCCTCTGCTATCGGGGTGAGTTGAGATTATATTGTATAATGGAGCTCTTTGTGAAGGTATTAAGATCTTTTTGAGGTCAACGTGTTAACAAATTGTTAGACATGGAAGTCCGACATTTACGCTATTCCTAGTGTATACGCTGGGCCTATAGGCAGTGTAATATTCGTTTTCAAATCGTTTCAAATAATTTCGAAATCTTCCCAAAAACTTCCATGGTGGAAGTGAAGGGGAATCGGTTTGCATGGGCAAATCGTAACAGCCGATAGGTAGTATGGACAAGTTTATTTTGTCATTTTGTATATGTTAAAGATGTATTCTAGCTATCAGAATGAGGGTTTTCGCGTATGAAAAATCCGCCAGATGGCAATACGTAGATGCGAGGTCAAAATGCTGTATGATTGGTTATTTTTGACATGACATTGACAGATATGTCAAAATCCACCAATCACGCAGCAGTCAGACCCCACATCCACGTCTCGCCATCTAGCGGATCTTTCATATGCGAAAACCCTCATTGGTTTATATTAGAATTTGGAAATATCGTGCTCCTTGGAAGAGGCTTACGTCTAGCAGTTGTCTGATAAGATGAAATAAACGTACTTTTGATGGACACTAATCACAAAATAATGATAGTTTGTAATAGAAAATGACTGGCGATATTAAGCAGACTAATTCACTGTTAACTTCATTATGGTTGACATTATTCGCTGATAGTACATAAGCGTCAAACCTTTTTAATATCAAAAATACACTTGGTATATGTATGGGGATCATGTTTGGCTATTTATTTATTTTTCTTTCATAGAAGAATAAAATAATTTTGGTATACATAAAATGGGAGATAGCTTGGCGCTTTATTTCAGATTCAACCTAACGGGACTTAATTAAAACACCAGCTAAAGGATTACACGTCATTATCATCAATTAGTATTCTATTGACTGTACAACATAGATGTAGATTGTATTTATTAGATACTCTATTGGCTATGTTATTTACGTTAATTTATTTTATTTTTTCTTTTGCATTCGCCGATCCAGAGGTAAAAACTAACTCTAGATACGTCACCGCCATCTATCGCTCCTCTGTCTCATTTTTTGTCTTTTTATCTTTTTTTTTCACCTGTTTTTTATTAACCCCGGTGTTGTCCCTTTCAGCCTACGTATTTCGCCCGATGGGAACCTTTCCAATGGCGACGATAAGAGTAAAGTAGCCCATCAACAAACATACAGGTACATGGTCATTCATATGCACAACATTCGCACACATGCCCGCACTAACTTTGCTTGTATACCGCTAAAACTTTAATAACACTTGGGTAGATTAACATTGGGTGCTCATAACTGCCATTTTATCATAATATATGTAAATAACAATGTCCTGCTACTAATGAGATTGCTTTATTCTAATGCACTGATATACTAACTTTCGTCCCACCATTCAAATACTGTTTCTGGGATATTGAATGGGAGATGAGAAGCGGCATGGTCACGTGACTCGCCCCTTCCTTATCTGCATTTCACTACAGAAATGGTTTTTGTTGAATGATTTATCTACATGTGCTTACTAAGCATTATTGTCATTGTAAATATTGATACAATAATCTAAACTGGAGATGACAGTGACTAATAATATCTAAGTGTTATTAAAGCTGCACCCCCCACTTACACAATATCACTAATCAATCATTAAAAATGTTTCCAGACAATACAAAGAAGCCCTAAGACAGCAGCGCCAGCAAGACGTCTACCGACCCAGAACGGACCAGCCTTCGCCAGAACTGGACTCCTCCCCCCAATCCCTAAACCAGAGTCCAGTCCACGCGAAGTCCTCACCCCACTCACCAGTCAACGGCTACAGTAACGTATCCCCTAGTTTCTACACCCGATCCATATCTTCCAACGCTAGCATTTCTACCTCATCCCCTAACTCTTCCCAAGTGCCAAACTCCCCCCTCCTCCATTCCACCCCCAGACGATTCCAGAGTCAGAACGGGAATAATGAGAAAGAGGAAAACAAACGACCAGTGCAGAAAGTTGTGCCATCTCGGAATGTCAACAAAATGTATTCGAGCGTCAATGGGAACGTAGACTACAACCGAGTGAACGGTCAAACCGAAGTGTACATTAAACCCACGTCTCCTACAAAATCTCCGACTAGTACACTAGGGTACAATAGCATAGGGAAGTCTAGTATACCGCGAGTGAATGGGGACAGCGCTCGACTGTTGACCACAAGCGTGTCGTACTTGAAAGGTGCTCCGAAGCCGGCGGGCAAGATGGCGTGGAATAAAGAGGCGGCGGCGGATAAACTCAGCTTCACCATGAAGAGGGAGTTCGATAAGCAAAAGGAAGAGGAAGAATTACTGCAGCAGTTGAGGACGGTGAGTTGGTCATTATCGTATCTTTTATTGTTATCTTAGTGTGGATTCCACCAAACAATAGTAAATATTAATCTCAGAATATGTTTGGCACATTGACAGTTTCAGTATGGGAAATATGTCAAAATGACAAGTTTATTCTTCAGTGGGCTGAGTGTGAGTTTTTTAAACGCGCCTAACAAATTGTATGAAAATTTTAGTTTTTGAAAGTTTCCCGCTAAGGGCGCTGTACAATCCGTCATACATTTAATGTCATGTTTAATAGAAACACACTAGGTCCTCAGTTAAAAGTTATCCGACGATGGTAAATCAGCCCTTAGAAAGATAGATAGATCCTTAAGTTTGAAACAACTACGACCCAAAGAGAACGTATTGGAGTTAAGGTTCGGGACTATTCTCACTACTGAACTTCTGTGTAGACGGCTACATTTTACAGACGATCATTATTTGACTATTCTCACTACTGAACTTCTGTGTAGACGGCTACATTTTACAGACGATCATTATTTGACTATTCTCACTACTGAACTTCTGTGTAGACGGCTACATTTTACAGACGATCATTATTTGACTATTCTCACTACTGAACTTCTGTGTAGACGGCTACATTTTACAGACGATCATTATTTGACTATTCTCACTACTGAACTTCTGTGTAGACGGCTACATTTTACAGACGATCATTATTTGACTATTCTCACTACTGAACTTCTGTGTAGACGGCTACATTTTACAGACGATCATTATTTGACTATTCTCACTACTGAACTTCTGTGTAGACGGCTACATTTTACAGACGATCATTATTTGACTATTCTCACTACTGAACTTCTGTGTAGACGGCTACATTTTACAGACGATCATTATTTGACTATTCTCACTACTGAACTTCTGTGTAGACGGCTACATTTTACAGACGATCATTATTTGACTATTCTCACTACTGAACTTCTGTGTAGACGGCTACATTTTACAGACGATCATTATTTGACTATTCTCACTACTGAACTTCTGTGTAGACGGCTACATTTTACAGACGATCATTATTTGACTATTCTCACTACTGAACTTCTGTGTAGACGGCTACATTTTACAGACGATCATTATTTGACTATTCTCACTACTGAACTTCTGTGTAGACGGCTACATTTTACAGACGATCATTATTTGACTATTCTCACTACTGAACTTCTGTGTAGACGGCTACATTTTACAGACGATCATTATTTGACTATTCTCACTACTGAACTTCTGTGTAGACGGCTACATTTTACAGACGATCATTATTTGACTATTCTCACTACTGAACTTCTGTGTAGACGGCTACATTTTACAGACGATCATTATTTTCCATTAGGTCATTTAGACTCCACTGCAGGAGCACAACCCACTCATTTCACCCTATTCAAATGAATGATTTGGCTTACACTCCCCATTTTAGACAGATGGGTTAGCAATGATAGTCGCATGTGTGTCCCCTCTTGTAACATTTACGGAAAGAGTGGGGGTGATCCGATTCAACTCTTCCGGAACCACACTTCTTAAAGTTATTTAAAGTATTTTTTTAATTGTACATTTCAGATAATAGAAACTCGATTGAAGATGTCACTCCCAGAACAGTTGGCGCCGGTTCTCTGCGACGGCGTGGTACTGTGTCATCTCGCCAACCACGTTCGACCTCGCGCCGTCGCCTCCGTTCATGTACCCTCGCCTGCGCAGGTAATTACCACTTGTATACTGCTATCGTAGGTATTACACCCCCTTGCCAGGAAGAGCTTGGAGTAAAGACCGCAATTACACCCGTGGCAAAGGAAGACCACCTAAAAGATGGACAGTTGACATCCGGCAACAAGCTGGAATAAACGGGATGCAAGTGACTAGGGACAGAATTCGGTTGAAGGTTGAAGAGGAGGCCTATGTTTGAAGACGTACCCCAAAGGCTGACGACCGATAGATAGATATCCCCTTGTGCTCTATAGGTACGGTTTCGTACGTTACCCCCTTGTACTCTGCAGGCAGGGTACTGTCGAAGGTACGTCCCTTGTAGTCTCAGGTAGTAGAGATGAAGATGTCCTCGCTCGCGCAGGTATGGTGTCTCTATAGATGCACCCTGCGGGTACGGTATTGTCACAGGTACAGTAACCCGTTGTTCTCAGAGGGTCTCGTGCTGTCACGGGTACGATACCCCCTTGTACTCTGCGGGCCTGGTACTGTCACAGGTACGTCCCTTGTAGTCTCAGACAGTAAAGACACTTGCAGATGTCGCTCCCGGAACAGCTGGTTCCATTTCTATGCGACGGTGTGGTGCTGTGTCATCTCGCCAACCACGTTCGACCGCGCGCCGTCGCCTCCGTGCATGTGCCCTCGCCCGCGCAGGTAATTACCACTTGTATACTGCTATCGTAGGTATTACACTCCCTCGCCAGAAAGAGCTTGGAGTTGAGACCCCGCAATAACACCCGCGGTAGAGGAAAACTGCGTAAAAGATAGATGACAGGCAACAAGATGGAATAAATGGGATGCAAGTGACCAGGGACAGAAGTCGGTTGAAGGTTGAAGAGGAGGCATATGTTTGAAGACGTACCCCAAAGGCTGACGTAGATCGATAGATAGACACCCCCTTGTACTCTGCAGGCACGGTACCCCTTGAAGCTTCAGACAGTAGAGACGATTGAAGATGTCACTCCCAGATCAGCTCTAGCCACGGTACCTCTATAAATGTACCCTGTGGGTACGGTATTGTCGCAGGTAACGTATCCCCTTTTCAACCGACTTCAAAAAAGGAGGAGGTTCTCAATTCGACCCGTATGTTTTTTTTTTTTTTTTCTATGTTTGTTACGCGATAACTCCGCCAATTATGAACCGATTTGAACAAATTTTTTTTCGGCGTATAGGTAATACCTCAAGGGTGGTCCCATTTAAATTTAATAATAGAAAAAACAACCCCCAAGGGTGGAAAATTGGGGATGAACTTTTTTATACGCAATATCTCCGCTGATTATAAATCAATTTGAACGATTATTTTTTTGTTGAATAGGTATTATCAAAAGGGTGGTTTCATGCGAATTTGAAGAAAATATTTCACCCCCAAGGGTGGAAAATTGGGGATGAACTTTTTTATACGCAATATTTTTAATTTTTAGTTTTTTTTTGTGTTCACGCATTTGAAGTCGGTTTTATTTTTTTAAAAAGTTAATCCTGTATAGGTGCGATATTGCCTTGTACCCTGCAGATACAGTATTGTCCCAGGCTAGGCATCCCCTTGTGCTCTGCAGGTCTGGTACGAGTACTATCGCAAGTAACTGCCTACGCGTATCTTGCGTCCCTGCCTAAAACATATTCTACTTTTTCCCTATACTGTAATTCATATTTGTTTTGTTGTTTCAGCCCAAACTCACAATGGCAAGGTGTCGAAGAAACGTGGACAACTTCTTGGAAGCGTGTCGAAAAATTGGAGTTGAAGAGGTAACCATTATTTCATATTCTTTAACATTTCATTTAACCTTCCGTTCGTAAAGAGTCCGTAATTGAACATCACACGGAACGGTTCGGCTATTTTGCATGATCGTTTTATCTTGTCAGTTTCACTGATAAATATGATGCTTTCATTATTTCCGATAACGGCGTAATTTGTGCGGTGATAAAAAGTGCTTGATTTACTGTGCCCCACTGACCTTTCCCCGTTTAATATATTATTCGTATCGCCGTGTCCGTTTCGAGTGTTACAGGGTATCGATATCCTTTTGCGAGCGGAACAAAAGACTGTTTAGGGGCCATCCATAAAGTACGTCACACGAATTTTATGATTTTTTGACCCCTCCCCCGTCCTTGTCACAGGTGGTCACATTTCTGAAATGGGGTCCCCCCCCTCCCTAGTGTGACGTCACATGTTTTGCAATTTCACATCGAAAAATTATTAAATTAACAAAAAAATAGCAACAAATAGAAACAATAAAATCACGCGCGAGGTACGCTGCGTTTGGCGGCATTATAGGCCAGTAGAATTAGATTTTAAATCTGAAATAATACCTACAAAAGATTTTATTGATTTAATGGCTTCATTGGTTGCACATAGACTCTCTTAGGTTTTCGACTTCGACGGAGTTGTGCTTAAGTGGTGGGGGTATTTTTTAGTTCAATTTATATTTCAAATTACGCGATTAGTACCTCTAGATATATTAGATTTTGAAATGTGACGTCACGAAACTTTGGACCCCTCCCACCCCTTGTCACACCATGTCACACTTTGTCGACCCCCTCCCCCCCTCTTTACGTGTGACGTACTTTATGGATGACCCCTTATTAAAAGAGACGGGTGGCGTGTGTTGCAGGAGGACGTGTGCTCGCCCGAGGACATTGTGGGCGTGGACTCCGCGCCCGCCGCGCTCGCGCCTCTCGCTCGCACAGCGGTCGCGCTCCTCGCACACGCCACGCCCCCTAGTCACGCCCCGCCCCCTTTCCGCGACCAAAGCGATATCGGCGACCCGTACGCTCGACCCTCTGACCAATACGTACAAGACCCCGATTACACACACTACGATAACAACTCGGTCGATTGCGTCGAAGTCAACTACTACAAACGGCAGCTCCGAAGGTACTCCGAAGAAAGAATCTTGAGCAACTTCAACTATTCTGACGGCAACTACACCATTGATGAGTCTGAGGAGTTTCAATTGAACTACGAAAACAACAACACAGAATCACCACAAAACATCCACTATTCTCCGGTTTACGGCGATGGACTGCGGAGCCGTGGCCCGTATTACCAGAACAACAGAGTTCAATTTGTGCAACCGTTTTACAAGGATCACGTCCTCCGAAGCGATAATTTTGAAATTTACGACACGGATGAAGTGGATTTTCCAGTAGAATTATCGCAAGAGGAGAATATGCAACGCTACGACAGGGGAAAGATGAATCTCGACATACAGGACAATCTGAACAGGGATCTTAAAACAGAGACTGAAACGGCTAAGGATAATGAGAACAGACTGCTTTTCACTTGCCTGTGCCTCGGCACATTCCTTATATCTACGATTTTACTTATTATGTACCCTTTGTAAGTCTGGGATGGAAGGATGGGACGCGTGAACTAGTTTATACTTATTTTTAATTTATACTTATCGATGTGAGATAAAAGTTACACTGTGTTTTCTGATACATTACGAATATTTGGCATTTAATTTATGTACGATTTGGAAACAATTTGAAGAAAAAACAGTGTGAGTTCTGTCCCTCTATCAACTTAATTTATAATCTACACTAAATATGGCAACTATTCCCAGTAACATAAGTATACTTAGTGCGAAAACAATTTAGATAAGTTAATATATTTAAATATTAACTTACTGAATTGCTTGGACCACGCTATTGCCTTACATATTCACAGTCAAACTGTGAACGTAGTCTGAAATTAGATTTTGAGGCTGCTTTTTCGTATTATCTAGTGCATTCTAGACTGTATGAGGCTTGATGTAACTCGTCGGTATTGATCTGGAAGACTTGTATTTACGCTTGATGGTTTATAGGATTTTTTCATGGTGATAATGCATTTACGCAATTATATTTCGAAGTGTGATGTACATAAAAACCAATATGCAGTGCAATAACAATGCCAATTGCTAACGAGCGAATTGGTGTTACCAGTTTTCTGAAGACTCCGCCTAGTGTTGCTATTTATTATCCCTGTCCAGTGAAATATCAGTGGCCAACCGGTCAATTTAAAAAAAAACCATAATGAATTTGACCTTTATGTCTTTGATGTACGGTTCAAAACCTATTGTGGAACTTTGACATTCTCACTTCTTTAGGGGTACTGGCTGGCTACCAGTAACAATGTACTGCAGACATGCAAAGATTTTTTTACACAATTAATTGAGTGATGCAGACTTTTTTCATTATTTTTTTTTTATTCAGCTAACCATGTATTTTTGGTGTTCAACTTTTTGCCATACGGCTTTGAACAATGGCAGAATTCCTTAATTCGTTGATACAATTGCTAAAATGGAATACGCGCTTACTATGTGTACCCAAGTAAGGTTAGCATATTATATTAATAAAATGTAAGCGAATAACTTGTGTCGATGATAGAAATATAATCAGGAACTCTTGATGCATTTGTACTGGAAAAATAAGACTTGTAAAGGGAGAATTGGCTTGTGTGATTTGACGTAGACATGAATTGGTTAAAACGATTGGTTAGTACGATTGGTTGAATTAGATTCAAATACATTATTCCAATTAAATTGATAAATTCATTCCCATTGAGGCATTTAAATTTTTTAATTAAGTTTATAGATTAGGTATTTTAGAAATTTGCCAATTAGTATTTTTTTTTATGTCCTGTGTTTTGGTGTGTTTTGTTTGATTTATTTTACACTATTCCCACGATCTCAGTGCGTTTGTTGTTCTGAACTTTTTGAGAGAAGTCTTTTTTTATACGTTTTTTCTTTCATAAAATTAATTTTTTTGGTGTGTCATTGCTATTTCGAAGCTATCTAGTTGTAGTGTATACTAATACCACACTAACAAAATGTAGTATTTTTTGCACCAATTTACCGATGAAATTGAAATTTTGCATCTTTATACTATAAAGATTATACATTATGTAGTTTTTGTAGTATAATTAATATTACTATTATGAACTGAGGACGATGTTATAGAAACAAAGATAATTCAATATTAATCCAAAATTAAGGTACAATGACAGAAAATATTGGTGCAATAAGTATTATGAATTATACCAAGAGTACGAAACGGATGGTATTGAGATAGTCGTAAGCAGATAAATAAATAAATATTCGTAGCTTAGCTGTTTAACGTATTTTAACGTTTCTTATCAAATAAGAATTGTATGCCTTAATCGAAACTTCATATCGTTATTGTATTATTAATGCAAACATTTCGTTTGATTTCGATGTGGTCGACCAAAGACTACTTTAACCATAAACAATAGTTATTTTTTTCCGACATAACCTCTTTACTCATTCAACCCTGCATCGTTAATTTCACTTATGGGCTTTTATGTTTAAAGTAGACTTGGTCCAATTTATATTAGTAATATATTTAGACAGTATTTTGAATTTTTGAGGCTTTTTTCGCATAATAATTGGATTTTAAAAGACATAGGTAACTAACATAACATAAAAAAGTATTCCTAACCATGCCAATAACTTGTGATGCCAACGAATTCTATGGAGAATCATTTAAAAAGTGTTTGTTGATGGTATCTTGCATTTATTACTACAGTCAGGTTTGTATGAACGACAAATTTAACTTTACTTTTATTCTGTTTTCTGAAAAATATGTCAGACGAAGTTTTTCTAATAGAGAAAAAATGACCTTACAATTCGTCGATTATAAAAACCTGACATAAATATTAATAACTCTCCTTGCATAAATGCTTTGACATTTGAATGCAACGATGAGTTATTTTTGTACGATTTTATTATCATTCCAAAGATGTTTAATATATTATTATACATAGACTGTAAATTGTGTACTTGTAAAATGATGCGCAATAGGCGATTCAAATCTGTTTTATCTTAAATTCCTTACATTCTTCCATTTTACTGATACTCTGTTACAGTGTATGCCTTATTATTTAAGTATGTAATATGTAAACAATTTCGAATATAACTAAATTCATTTCTGACTGGCATTCATTATATGCTATACATACATAAACTCATTTTTTGCAGAAAGATATGATTGATATTTGTTCAAAACTACCTTAAAACGCTTTATGAAATGTATAAAATATGCCATATTTATATGTACTTACTATGTGTCATCTAATCTATATTTCGTAATTTCTTAATTTGATTTGATATCTTTTGTTTATAACGTTATTTTGAGCTTTAAAGTTGCGAGTACAATGCTGATAACATAAGATAGAATATTTAATATATAATTTAAAACGGTACATATAGCATAATAATATATTTATTAGCTTGTGGTGCTTGGGTACTTATTTGTGTAGTTCATAGGCGCTGATAATGGTGTACCTTTTTCGATGATAAATACAAAAAATATGGTTACATAAATTCGTTTATTTTTCTTTGTTGCGTTTCTGAAACAGAGCCTTACAAATTACTGACACATTTACTTAAATATGGAATTTTATTTTACGAAATTATTTAACTAACATATCAGCAGCTGAAATATATTTTGTTTATAAAAGGTACACTCCTATCGGCCAAAATAATTAATTTTGTATTATAGTATTGTTTAATCACAGAAAGGGAAATTAGTTTCGGTTTTATGTCATGTTATGTATTCTTTAAACTTATTGCATCTAACGTGCGTTTTCTTAATATCCATTACGAATATAGTATTTTATAAGTAAACTTTTTTTATATTATGTAACTGTTTTTCCAAAATGTTTTATGATGTACTTTTTGTATGTACTTACAATGTTTTTCTCTACTTAAAATAAACATTTTCATTGGTACTTACGGTGTATTATTGAACCATAACCATTTGACATTCTATAGTCTATCCAATATAGCTTGATTAGAATGACAGGTGCCATCAAAAGTAACGACATAACTTTGTAGTAGCGATCAATGAGAGCTAAATATTGGCGGACAAGAAATAATTCACGTCTGACCTACAAACAATATTTTCGACGACAGTGCTTCCAATAAAAATGTTAATTTCGTGTAAATGCAGCGTTAAATTACACCAATAAGTAGTAATTCGAAATTATAAAAATCAAGCTAGAGTATTAACGACGTCTCTACAAGGTTATCTCGAGTTACAAAAATGTTAGTGTTGGGACATATCGACAAATGTTATATTAAATTAAAACTAATTTTTTAACATATTTAACAAAAATTTTTTCTAACTAATTTTTTAACATATTTAAGTCAAGTTATCCGTTTTTCTAAATGTTCACTATTAAAAACCAAAAAACATTTCATTCTTAAATAATCAAACATCGGAAATCAATCACCGGTAATTTTTTGGGTATTCATAGCACCGTTGCTCTAGAAGAGATGCCCACCGCCCTCTAGCGAGAGGAAAAAACCACTGAAGAACACTGATGATAATGACTACGACTTAGGTTGTACACCCTTGACATGAATTTTAAATTTTACTGTCTTTAAATTTAAATCATAATTGTCATTTTTATGAATAAAGATATGAAGAAAAATTGGGTGCATTTTTTTATATCATTTTTTCGAAAACTTATCGATACATCTATGTGAACCGTACGAAACATACCCAGCACTAGTCACATTCGTTTGACAGCCGTCATTCTAATCAAGCTATATTGGATAGACTATAGTCCTATTTAATGTCAATCATCAACATACAGAAAAGTTTGAAGTTTGTGACGGTCAAGATCCATTTTACTATTGTTTTTTCTTTTTCCCCTTCTTTTAACTAATTCCACAAGCTATTCAAGTACAGTTAAATCGACGTTTATTCATGAATGAAGTCCTTTGAGTCTAGTACAACCCGATCGAGTTAACTGCGCACTTGGCAGACGTGACGTCACATCGACGTACGAACGGGGTGAACGAGGGGAGGTGCGAGGGAGAGTCGCAATCCAGCGAGTTTCACCGTTAACTTGATCTCGTTTAGTTTTTTTTTTTTTTTTTTTTTTTTTTTCGAATATTGTGAAACGGAATATCTTAATATTCGGTCCGAGAGACGGCTTTTACCCGTGGTCCCCCCAACATGTCCCCCTGGTGGGTCCACGGGTAATTTTTTTTACCCGTTGTCCCACCGTTCTGAACAGTGTTTGCCAGTGGGATACCTAGGTGACATGCAATGTTTGCCACTTAGTGCGGTGGGACCATGGTTAAAATAAAATACCCGTAGACCCACTGGCAAACACTGTTCAGAACGGTGTAGTCCAGTAGAATTAGCTTTTAAATCGGAAATAATTCCTACAAAAGATTTTATTGCTTTAATGCCTTCTTTGGTTGCCCATTAAGACTCTCCTAAGTTTTCGACTTCGACGGAGTTGTGCTTAAGTGGTGGGGGCCCCCGAAAGGGGCGCTTTTTCGGTTTTCCAGTTATACCGCGTAAAGGACTTACCCTATCGAAAAGTGGTCTTTCTGATGGTTGAAGGGCATTTAATTCTGCATTAAATAAGACCAAATTCATATGTTTTGAACAAACTGTTCTCGTGCAAATGTCCGGCAAAGTAGAAAATATGTGTATAATTAATGACCCTCTCCACGTCCAATGGCTCGTTACCCGCAGGCTTCCAAGTCTTGAAAAGGAGCGCCTCAACCAGTGTAACCCTATCAAGGCATACGAGCTGGATTCGCCGATCCTTGTTCGTCCCAGCCGTTCCTTAACTGCGGTTGCTGCACCTCTTCCTGGCACTCACCTGAACGACTCTGTGTTACCTACTGTGGCTGCCCCTCTTCCTTGTATCCTCCTGCACGACTACGTTGCCTAGCCGTATGCCTGGTCTAAGGTTTGACGCCAAAAATCAACAACAACAAGTTCATATTAAAACGCTGAAGAGTTTTTTGATTGTTTGTTTGAACGCGCTAATCTCAAGAATTACTAGTTTGATTGAAATAATAATTTTTGTGTTGAATAGCTCATAAATTGAGGAAGGCTATAGGATATATACAATCACTCTACGACTAATAGAGCCGAAGCAGTAAAGAAAAATGTTGCAAGCACGGAAAATAGTATTTAAACTATTGTTGATTTTGTGGCCTCGAACCTTGGACCAGGCATACGGCTAGGCAACGTAGTCGTGCAGGAGGCTGCAAGGAAGAGGGACAGCCACAGTAGGTAACACAGGGTCGTTCAGGAGAGTGCAAGGAAGAGGTGCACCAACCGCAGTTAAGGAACGGCTGGGACGCACAAGGATAGGCGCATCAAGCTCGTAAGCCTTGATAGGGTTACACTGGTTGAGGTGGCCCTTTTCAAGACTTGGAAGCCTGTGGGTAACAAGCCATTGGACGTGGAGAGGGTCATTAATTATACGTATATTTTCTACTTTTCCGAACTTTAGCGCGGGAACGGTTTATCCAAAACATTTGAATTTGGTCTTATTCAATGCAGGATTAAGTGCCCTTCAACCGTCATGAAGACCACTTTTCGATAGGGTAAGTCCTTTACGCGGTATAACCGGAAAACCGAAAAAACGCCCCTTTCGGGGGCCCCCACCACTTAAGCACAACTCCGTCGAAGTCGAAAACTTAGGAGAGTCTTAATGGGCAACCAATGAAGCCATTAAAGTAAAAAAATCTTTTGTAGGAATTATTTCCGATTTAATCAATTTTTGTGTTTAATTCTACTGGCCTAGTGGGACAACGGGTAAAAAAAAATACCCGTGGACCCACCAGGGGGACATGTTGGGGGGACCACGGGTAAAAGCCGCCGAGAGAAATGATGTGATAAATCATGCGATATCTTGAAATGTTTCTATATCAATGACATATTTAACAAATCGCTTACTTATATATTTTTCCCACCAGAAACTAATGTGCTGCGCGGCCGACGTTCTCGAGGGCAAAGGCACAGTTCAAGTGGCCATTACAGTAACCGAGCTACTTCGGCGACACAACAGCCTACGAGGCTCCCCGCACCCCGCACCGCCCGCCGCGTCCGCGCCTTCCGCCGCCGCCACCTAGCGCCCGATGCTTGCGCTCGCGCCGCAATCCACTCTGTCGCTCTAGTGTACGTGAAGTGATAGTGAAGAGGTAATTGAGACGATTTGTTCTAGGTGTACCAAAAGTTAAATAAGTGTATCCGAATGTGAAGCTATTACTACTAGTAATATAGCAAGGTTTCTCCCTGTGACCGCCATCTTGTGTCTGAACTTTGCGCTGGCACCGCAATCCACTCTGTCGCTCTATCGTACATGACGAGGTATTTGAAGCAATTTGTTCTAGGTGTACCAAAAGTTAAATAAGTGTATCGGAAAGTGAAGCTAGACTTGTAATGCTATTACTAATTATGATAGGGCACGATACTGTCTCCTAATCTGAGGTTTCGCTCGGTTGAAAGAGTTGTTCTACCCTCACCACAGTCAAGTGGCCATCACAGTGACCGAGCTCCTTCGGCGACACAACAGCTTGCGAGGCTCCCCGCACCCCGCGCCGCCCGCCGCGTCCGCGCCTTCCGCTGCCGCCACCTAGCGCCCAATGCTTGCGCTCGCGCCGCAATCCACTCTGTCGCTCTAGTGTACAGGACAAGGTATTTGAGACGACGTACGTAAAGTGAACATGTGTATGAGACGATTTGTTCTAGGTGTACCAAAAGTTAAATAAGTGTATCTGAGAGTGAAGCTATTACTACTAATATAGCAAGGTTTCTCCCTATGACGTCAGCTAGTGCCCGATGCTTGCGCTCGCGCCGCAATCCACTCTGTCGCTCTAGTGTACGTGAAGTGATAGTGAAGAGGTATTCGGACAATGAGGTATTTGAGACGATTTGTTCTAGGTGTACCAAAAGTTAAATAAGTGTGTGAAGGAAATACTGTCGCGTTACCGGATACCTTAATGTGGCAAAATGTCTTTCCTCAAACGTCATCTAGCGCCCGATGCTTGCGCTCGCGCCGCAATCCACTCTGTCGCTCTAGTGTACGTGAAGTGATAGTGAAGAGGTATTTGAGACGATTCGTTATAGGTGTACCAAAAGTTAAATAAGTGTATCCGGAAGTGAAACGAGACTTGTAATATTGATAATGTTAGCCGGGCATTCTGATACTGCCACCTGTTTAGCACAGTTAAAAGAGTCTTCTCTCCACCACCATCATCTATCGCCCGATTCTTACGATTGTGCTGCAATCAACTCTGTCGCTCTAGTGTACGTGAAGAGGTATTTGAGACGATTTGTTCTAGGTGTACCAAAAGTTAAATAAGTGTATCGGAAAGTGAAGCTAGACTTGTAATGCTGTTACTAATTATTATGATAGGGCACGATACTGTCAACTAATCTGAGGTTTCGCTCGGTTGTAAGAGTTCTTCTACCCTCACCACAGTCAAGTGGCCATCACAGTGACGGAGCTCCTTCGACGTCACAACAGTCTACGAGGCTCCCCGCACCCCGCGCCGCCCGCCGCGTCCGCGCCTTCCGCCGCCGCCACCTAGCGTCCGATGCTTGCGCTCGCGCCGCAATCCACTCTGTCGCTCTAGTGTACGTGAAGTGATAGTGAAGAGGTATTCGGACGATGAGGTATTTGAGACGATTTGTTCTAGGTGTACCAAAAGTTAAATAAGTGTATCGGAAAGTGAAGCTAGACTTGTAATGCTGTTACTAATTATGATAGGGCACGATACTGTCAACTAATCTGAGGTTCCGCTCCGTTGAAAGAGTTGTTCTACCCCCTACCACCGTCAAGTGGCCATCACAGTAACCGAGCTCCTTCGGCGACACAACAGCTTGCGAGGCTCCCCGCACCCCGCGCCGCCCGCCGCGTCCGCGCCTTCCGCCGCCGCCACCTAGCGCCCGATGCTTGCGCTTGCGCCTCAATCCACTCTGTCGCTCTAGTGTACGTGAAGTGATAGTGACGAGGTATTTGAGACGATTTGTTCTAGGTGTACCAAAAGTTAAATAAGTGTATGAAGGAAATACTGTCGCGTTACCAGATACCTTAATGTGGCAAAGTGTCTTTCCTCAAACGTCATCTAGCGCTCTAACCTTGCGCTCGCGCCGCAATCCACTCTGTCGCTCTAGTGTACGTGACAAGGTATTTGAGACGACGTACTTGAAGTGAACATGTGTATGAGACGATTTGTTCTAGGTGTACCAAAAGTTAAATAAGTGTATCCGAATGTGAAGCTATTAATACTAATATAGCAAGGTTTCTCCCTATGACGTCATCTAGTGTCCGATGCTTGCGCTCGCGCCGCAATCCACTCTGTCGCTCTAGTGTACAAGTGAAGAGGTATTTGAGACGATTTGTTCTAGGTGTACCAAAAGTTAAATAAGTGTATCCGAAAGTGAAGCGGGATACTGTCTTGTCGCGTTACTGGGTAGTTTACCTTAGTGTAGCAAGGTTTTTATATCCGATGTCGTCACCTAGCGCCCGATGCTTGCGCTCGCGCCGCAATCCACTCTGTCGCTCTAGTGAACGTGAAGTGATAGCGAAGAGGTATTCGGACGATGAGGTATTTGAGACGATTTGTTCTAGGTGTACCAAAAGTTAAATAAGTGTGTGAAGGAAATACTGTCGCGTTACCAGATACCTTAATGTGGCAAAGTGTCTTTCCTCAAACGTCATCTAGCGCTCTAACCTTGCGCTCGCGCCGCAATCCACTCTGTCGCTCTAGTGTACATGACAAGGTATTTGAGACGACGTACGTAAAGTGACCATGTGTATGAGACGATTCGTTCTAGGTGTACCAAAAGTTAAATAAGTGTCTGAATGTGAAGCTATTACTACTAATATAGCAAGGTTTCTCCCTATGACGTCATCTAGTGTCCGATGCTTGCGCTCGCGCCGCAATCCACTCTGTCGCTCTAGTGTCCGTGAAGTGATAGTGAAGAGGTATTCGGACGATGAGGTATTTGAGACGATTCGTTCTTGTAGGTGTACCAAAAGTTAAATAAGTGTATCCGAAAGTGAAGCGAAACTTGTAATATTGATAATATTAGTCGAGCACTTGGTCGATACTACCACCCGGTAGCTTACCATAAGATAGCAAAGTTTCTCTACCCAATGCCGTCTGACATCTACCGCGAAGCTTGCGCTTTCCACTCTGTCGCTCTAGTGTACAAGTGAAGAGGTATTTGAGACGATTTGTTCTAGGTGTACCAAAAGTTATGGATAAGTGAATAAGTGTATCGAACAATTTGGTTAACGATATGATCGGGCACTGTCGATACTACCACTGGCGCCAACTAGTGGCCAAACCTTGCACTGGCGCTGTAATCCACTTCATCTCTCTATATAGTATACGTAAAAAGGTATTTGAGACGATTTGAAGTGTGATCGTCCGTAAAGCGAGGTATTATCGCATTACCGGATAGTTTACCCTAATGGGTTTAGGTTTAGTCACCTAGTGCCCGAAAAATGTAGCAAGGATTCGCGTGGCTGTAAATATTTTTTTGAAACCTAATAGACATAAAAGTAATTTATTTTCTGCGAGATACCTTTAAAAAGCGCTTAGACACAGTCTAAAATTATTATTACAGTCGTACTAGCACCCTCGTTCATAATTTTACACTCCGAAATCGAGGAGACAATGGAAACGAAAATAAACTATATCCAAACTGCCACATAGTGTGCTCTGTGAGTGCTAGTTTCTATATTTCGAGTGAAGGTGCACGCCCACCGATCTGTGGCCAAGTAAGCGAACGATTTTGAGAAATTGATACCAGTTGGCGGCTAAGTAATTTTAGTCCCAAATGTGCGGTATCAAAGTTAAATGTCATTTATTACTAGGAAATTCGACCCTACATTAGAACTGCTTGTAGAGAGAGTGACGTCACTTCGAATTAGATCAAGTCAAGCAAATTACAAAAAAAAAACCATTTGTAAAGTTATATAACTTTCCACTGCTTGATCTCACTTGAGGTGATAAAACATCACTAAATAGTGTTGTACTCTGATTGGTCTGAGAATGAATCAATTACATAAACTTTTTACGACTTTTACCCATCTAGGAATCTAATAAAATAAGTATTTGCCAATTCTAATAATATTACATGGGGAATGTTGTTTATTATGGCAATACCAAAGCCTACAGGCAACAAATGTGATTATATTTTTTAACCTTTTCAAGGAGATGCTTCTGTGTACGTCTTCCCCATGTAATTTCCTCGTTTGAATTCCTATATCTATGTAGACAATCCTAAGAACATAATTTTAATGGTTCTAGACTAAATAACGGAATGAATTTAAATGTAAGATATTAAAGCAATAGCCTATATTGTAAGCTATACTACCTTGACCATTATAGTGTATTCTAACGTGTTTGATACTTGACGTGTGTGCTTACTTGACTTTGACTTAGACTTTGAATTTTTGTAGAATAATATCGCTATTAATTAGCGCATGAGCACGGTGCACGCTCTTATGTCCATTGCAGACATTGGTTACATTGTTTAACCTAAAAGACAGTAAAAAAAAGCCATATTAAACATTGGAAATTGAGTGGACCATGTTCCTTACATTTTTGGATGAGACGCAGATATTTCTCCAGTTTGTTGACACATAATGTCGTCACAAGACATGAATAGAGTCAAATTATGGTGTAAGGATGGTGTTTGTCACCATTAAGCTCGTAGTCACAACCACTTAAGGTGCTTCTGATCTTCTGCACAACAATCACGAATTTACTAGGGAATTTTCGACCTGTCATTTACACATGTTATGTATGTAGGCACGTTTAGCGCAATTTGTTGAATAGTGAAGTGCCTCATCCGATGTACAGTCGGATTCAACAAAGATAGACAGATTTATAAAAGGTTTTTTTTGTCGTATCAGTAAGCAAACTTTTCTTGAAGTGATATTTTTGACATAATCTAAGTTAATGAAATACCAAATCACACTGAATCCGACTGTACGTAATGTCCAAAGTAGTCAATGAAGTGTCTTAGTAAGATAGCTTTTGTCATTATAGTAACGAATTTGAACTGACGTCTATGAATTGAGGCAGAATGCCTCTTCTACGTCATAAGTTTTTATACATTTACTATAAGAGTATCTTCATGATAATTCATTCTTTGTGTCATTAAAATGAGTTAAATGGCTTAAAAACTTTTTTACTTGTTAAATGCCCATGATCTATTTGAGTGAGTGTTGAAACTTTTGATGAAAAGAACATTTTCTTTTTAAAAGTTAATCTTCACCCAATGTAATTTTGGCATAGCATTAATTTTCTTGATGATTTGTATATGCCTTACTAAGGTATGAAAAATATTGTTATTCTACTTTAAATTTTGTCTATAACCAATAAGGTAAATAAGTGACAAATTATTTAAAAAAAGTACTTGTCGTATCTTGTGTAGATTTTTTCTGCTTTTAAGATATGTCAGTAGTGTGATTTTTTATAAAGTATCAATTATTATTACGCCAAGTCTGCAAAGTCATTAGTAGAAGAACCAATGGATTTAACTGAATGTGATTATTGTACCATAATTTTGGCTGTGCAATCCTGTAGAAAATTCGCAATGGTTCAAAATGTAGTATAAATAATAGTGAACCTTGATTAGTCACTTTTAGATTATTTTCTATTCTATTGATCAAATAAATATAGGTTAAAAATCCGTTTAAAATGTACGGTCAAATAGGTACCTACATACTCGTATTTGTTTCAGTAAAAAGATTTTTTAAAAGATGATAAAATTTTTTGGTTGTGTTTATTTTTCACATGTTAATAATAATAGTGAACTTTTTCACTTACTCGACGGCATAGAATACTTAATAAGTTATTTGATAAAATGATTTTCTTCTTTTCAATTTGTAATATCAATGAAAGTATAATGATTTTTCTATCTCAAACTTTGTAAATATTGATGATTATAATACTGTACGTAAATGTAAACATATCCTGTCCTTTACCACCGATTTGCGGACATTATGTAATACTATAATACTCATATAATGTATTTTAGGATATTTTTTTCTTGTCACATTAATGTAGTCAATTCTAAGTTAGGGTCACAATACTTGTGTAAAATAAAAGGTAAGTCAAAGTTTTGTGTTTTTATGATTAAGATAAAATATTGTAATTAATTAAAGGAAAGCTTTATGATTTTTATTTGCTAATACATTATGATTTGTTATTGAATGAAACTTGATGCGAACAAAAAATGGCATTACTTTATAGATATTTAAAATTATGTGTCAATATATTGCAATGTAAAATAGGTATTCTTAATAAACAAATGTATCCCACATATTTTTTGTAATATTCAATGTAATTAATTTTGAACAAATAAGATGTAATTTTCTTTGTTTTGTGTTACCACAAGGTATAAATGTAGGATATAAAATTATTATATTTGTATGCATTTTGTAGTCGTTATCTATATCGTATTTAATGTATCTATCAACCTATAAATTGGCTTCTACACATTGTCGGTATTTTAACATCAGTTTATTCAAAATTGAACTTGCAATGGTCCTGTCAATATAAGAAAATATGTTATTTTTCTGAGACTAAAACATCGTCTATGTATAGAAGCTATGAAGGAATGTGTATAATATAAGTTTAAGTATAAAAGAACTGAATGTCGGAATCGAGTCTTTGTCCTATTCAAAGATAATGTGCCAAAGACTATGGTTGAGGGATTTTCTTTTTAAAACACTGTGTATTGCACTGGTCTCTTAGAAGTAAGTATTATTTGGCAAAACCGTATCCTACACACGTGTTTATATGTAGATAAAATAAAACATATACATTTTCAAAATACATTTTGTTTCATTTGCTTTATTATAATTTTATCGATCACAATTGATCACAATATCAGAGTCATATCGACACGACACGACGACGATTTTCTTCACGATAAACGCGACTTATGCTCCGTTTGGTATTTTTGTAGTTTTTTTTATACTGACGACCGTATTCACAAACGATACTTGCTTATGTGAAGCAGCAAATCGAACGCACAGCGTTGATTAGAGCTATGTGATTGGTTCGTGTGTCACCCTGTGCGTCCACGCGCACTGTGAGACCTCAATAGTAATGTTTGTGAATACGGGCGTGAATTTTGTACTGCCTAACTACTCGATGTACCTATTGTTGACGATACATATTGTACATGGCACCGCGCCTGACCGTGCCTTAAGTCATATTTTAATATCTTCCGAGTTCATTTCAACTCCATAATAGGCAATCATTTCACCTCACGCAAATATTTGAATATCAATCGCCCTTTTAAACCAAGCGGCTAATATCTAGTTACAAAAAGGCGGTGTCCAAAATCTATTTAGGAAAAAGTTGCAAGTAACTGACGGGTATTATAGCGGGGTAATTACGTCCAATATTCCGGTGGGGCGTGCCGAGTACTAGAGGAGTCTAATCGGCAAGCGCTGACTAGCAAGTTTCGGGAACGCCTTTGACGCCGTTTGGGTGCGCTGGCGCCGGCCGTATGGTGTATGGTGGCTACTGAAAAAAGTTCCGTAGCTGCTATGATGGTCAGACATTTGGTGCGACAATGTATGGAAATAATTTCTTAGTAATAATAATAAGCCAATAGTCTAATAGTCTTTACACGTTGGCGTGAGCCAAAATTTTTACAAATACTTAGCAATACCTACCTACTCGATTTCTCAAAAACTGTTTGAGGAAGGGATTAACAGTTAGTTGCAATGAAGAATAATGGGTTTAGCACATGGTAGTTATAACCATAATTTTGACTTAATTTAGAATAGCATGGTCAAATAGGCCTGATACAGTTAAAACTAATCAATTATGTAAGTACCTACTATAAATGTTGTTTTAAAAACTTTCTATAACGACGTTGATGCTGACTGATATAAGTTTTAATTAATTATTATAACTGAAAAAAAAATACAAACAATCCTGTTTACAAGGAATTCAAGTTTTTTATTTACTAACAAGTAGTAGGTTGATGTAACAAAATCCTATTAAAATGATGTGTTCGCATGAAATTAATATCCGATCAAGAAATCAATTCGTTGTAATTTCATTGACTCACAAAAAGAAGGAAACACCGGCATTGTTGAAAGAGCTCCCGAATAAAGCCGAATTCATTCACTATTAACCGTTGTCAGTCGAAAAAATGGTAGGGCCATTGTTAATTTTACGCCTACTAGCTTTCTACTTTTATTATTTACTTTTCGTAAAATCATCGCCCTTGTTTACAAGTAATTAATTAGAGGCTAACAAAGGAGGTTTGGGTATCGGGGCTCATTGGTTGCTTTCTTTTTTAATTGTCTATGCTTCGCATGACAGCGGCGTTTTTGGTTATGGAGGATATACGTTTTGGCGGTAAATCGAGCGGAAAATTGGTAACTTTAGCACCCTCGTTTTGAGGGTTGATGGGTAAAGCAAAGGTGGAACTTAATGGAAATTAAAGCTTTGAAATAAGTTATGTTAAAATGAGGGTTGACTTTGATCGACACCTATTTATACGTCTTGTTCTTTACCCTTTTAGTTTAATTTATATAAAATTCCCGCGAACAGAGTACAGAAATGACTTATGTAGAGCGGAAAACTGCGGAAAAGCATTTACCTAGATCTATCAGATAAATTGCAACTTTTGGTTTCACAAGTTGCCGATTCAGATGTTTTGCAATCGGATACCTCGTTCGTTCGTTTCAGCCAAATGACATCCACTGCTGGACAAAGGCTGGTCCGCGCTGCCCTCATCCAGGTTCTTGAAAATCATCTGATAGCTTTTGAATTCCAAATTATTTGCGATAGACAACAAAGACTGTCCACACAATTCCAAACAAAACTACGACTATCTTCATAATCCAGACATCCCACATCGATATTTGAATACAATTTGCAAGTGAAAGGTTGCAATAAAAGGACATCTTTGTTGGGCATTAAACTGATAAAGATAGTGCGAATAAATGTCTGGACGCGGCCGATAGATGTCATAGATACGGGGACATTGGGCCTTTGTTGGCTCATTATAGCCTGGATGGAGTGAGGGTGACAATAAATTGAGACCAATTATAAAAGGATTAAATACATAAGAGTACACTAAAAGTAATCAAAACTTCATTCTTCCTAAATTGAAGTTAGTAGACGCGCTATCCCCCAAAGAAAACAAAAACTGCGCAGTCGTATTATGACTGTCGTAAGGGCCTAAGACTTCAAGTTACTTACTAGGTTTAAGCCCGTATTCTAATGCTACCAAACGTCGCTGACTTATTGCATTTGATTGATTGAATGTCAACATTTAGGACATCTCAGGACTTTGGGCATACCTAAGTCTGAATAGAGTTTTAAGTGTCATTTCGTAGAACGAACCATCTCTCTCTCCCATAGGTAGTTAATACCTACCTACTCCTCGCTCCTTTTTTCCACTACTATCCACTGGATTGAAATTTAACAACATAGCAAATCCCAACTTCCTACTTTTGCAATTTATTTATTTAAATACTTTATTGCACACACATAACAATGTTCAGTACAAAAAGGCGAGCTTAATGCCATAAGTCATTCTCTACCAGCTGATCTTGAGCAAAACAGAGATATTGAGTAGGCAGTAATTCTGACGATCCATTCAAAATCTATTCCTCTTAAACCCCAATTCATAGCCACCTCACATGAAGTTGTAAGCCACCGACGCGCGCGCAACGCTCCCGTCGGGCCGTGGGCTGCGACAGGCACAATTGAATTAATAAACACTAACACTTTACTGCGCCACTTGTACACTGATCTACAAATTGCACAGTACAATGGTAGGATAATCTGCAAGGATGTAGCACTGGCAAAAGTTATGATATTATTGCACGTTTAGTTAGAGGAACTATTCACACGTCTCGTTCCCACCGCTGCAACTCCCGTGCTGCCAGGATCTACAGTTTGACGGCCAATAAAAACCCAACCAGTGAAGGTCAATTGCACGTTTAGTTCGACTAGAATTTATCAAGGAACCTATGTTTGTGGAATTGCAGTTTGATTCGTCGGTAAAAGTGTAATGTAGACAATGTAATACTGTCCCTAAATAATTTGCCAATGAAACAATCACTAAATCGACTCTAATATGTCCAGACGGTGTAATATAGGTAGAGTCACTGGTTAAGTTCTTGATGAGGATTAATACAACTTGCACACTGCAAAGAATGAATCCTCTTTTAGGATCTGACTTCACTGTTTTGTATCCTGAATTCCTGAATGTCTTTAAATCATACTCCATGTTATAAAAGACAAGTCAGTCCTTAGATCTGTTTTCTCACTCTCTATCCTGGGTGTCTATTGAATTGAAAGAGAATACCTTCTAAGAACTTATTTCATTATAAAAATATCTGATGAGTTTATTACCCATTTGTAGAATCATTTTACTTATAAGCACTTAATTACTTTTTAAATATTTACAATTAAATACACTGTCAAAGATATTTACGTGGGAGTGTAGTGTCAGTTAAGTAAATTATTACCTGCTTGAGACAGCAAAAGCAATTATATACTTTAAAGAAACGAATTTGTTAAAGGTTAAAGTTTAGATTGGGTACTTATGTCAGTAAGTTATGACTTCAGTGTTTCACTTAGCAGTAAATTAAATAAATTTACGATCAAATTAGACATCTTTTACACAGAAATAATGAATTATTTATGTACTCTAGCTAAGATAGACGGATTAGTGTCTATAATTTATTACTTATGTATTTCTCGAATTTATATCATTCGTTTTAAAGGAAAAACTTGCACATTGACTTTAGTAAGTAGTATTTTAACCAATACTTTATCATCATATTGAAAAAAGAATTACTTATTTAAAAGTGATTAAATAAATACCTAAATAATTAATAAATACCTAGATAAAGAGGCCTTCAAAAATCAACACAGTTGAAATCACTTTAGGCTATCCTATATTAGCTTGCAAAATAGCAACTTATTCACTGTATAAAATGCCTCAGAATTTAATTAGAGCATAGGTATTGCCAAACCAGGATCTCACCCGAATCGATTCTGCTAGCTGATCAAAACCTAACCGCCACAAAATCAGTTCCCGATTCTAGTAATAAACTTATCATAAAAATTAATCTACCAGACCCCAACCCATACTGTTCCTGTAACTCCAGTAGGTGTCGCTAGCGCGCTGCGCAGGAGTGGGCGCGGCGCCCGCTGCGCGACAGCGCTCAGCTCGTGTCAGTTGTTGGCTTATTTTAAAAACATTAGCATAACACGACACCTCTGGTGCGACATATTCAAAGGAGATCGTGTAAAATGTTTTTTTGAGGCTCTTAATTCTTTTTTGTTTTCGTGAGCGGCTGCAATTTAGAGCAATATTAAGTGAGAGCTTTAAGTTACCTACACTTTTTGTGTTATCGTGTTTTTATCATAAATTATGAAATAGTAACTGGGTCTTATTATAAATTCACTCTTCTTCATATTGTGTGGTTGTAAGAACCCACACAATAATGGAGTGTGGAGCTAAATAAGTGGGTAGAAGTTGGAAGAGCAGTCGCCCGGCAAGCGGAAGGTCGTGGGTTCAATTCCCACCTTATGCAGTTCGATTTTTTCAAGTTATTTATAATTTTCAAATTAGTTTAAGATGTAACTCTTAACGCTAAAAATTAAATAACTAAGTGGGTAATAATAATTCTGTGAATGTGTCTGGTTCATCACCAAAAGTAGACTTAATTGAATATAAGAGCAGAGGGCTTCACCCGCCTTCGGGGGGCATTTTTTCCCTGAAGAATAAAAGCCAAATTTTTGCAATACCTAACCATTAAATTTTCAATGGTTTAATTTCATGGTCCATTTTAGGGAAGAAGGGCAAAACAACAGAAGGGTCCAATGGACCCGGTCCAAAGTTTTTCGCGATTTGGGTATTGAAAGTTCACCAATCCAAGTCCAATAGTATTGGCTTTTATATCTAGGTTTTCAGTGCCATTTTTACCCGATTACGCCAGAAGGAGGAAAATTATTATAGGTGTGCGGATTTTTAATTTTCTTTATTAACCGTAAAACCTGTGTGTTGTGGAAATCATTGGGGGAGGCCTATGTTCAGCAGTGGACGTCCTATAACTGAAATGATGATGATGATGAACCGTAAAACCTTACTACCTGTATTCCTGTTATTGACTTAACAGTTAACATAAACTTGTCGACGTCATAAACACTCGAGTTATGTGCTGTAACCAGCATTAGTCAATTTGCATCGCGCTGATTGTCCGAATGTTTGTTTTCGACTGATGTATGTGGCGCATAAATAACCGCGCCCCGGGCCATTCCAATTATGCGTCCGCGCACAATGTTAAGGGGTCAAGTTAAATGCGTTGGAATAAAGACTAAGTAGTATTAGGCATGGCTTTTTAACGATAATAAAAACGCCTATTGCCTATTGATTTCCTCGAGATTAACTATATAAAGGTGCTTTCTCTAATAGCTTTCATAGCTAAGATCTAGGTAGGTACCTTTTGTTGTTTTGCTGCTGAGTTTTAAACATTTAAAAAGAGGTTTAGGTTTTAATTTTATAAAGATACCTTGGGGACTGTCAGGGTATATAGGCCCTGAATATGTTAAAGGGTGATCAAGAAGGTAAAGAAAATATGGTATGATATTAAACACTACTTACATTATAATTGACCCCTAACAACGATCATGGCAAATTCTATCAGTGAAGATAATATGTCACACAAGCATTTGTTAAAATTAAGTAGAGCTACATTTGATCATCAACCTCAAAAATTATGGTGGGCTTTAATCCTCTGGGTACTTCTTATTTTAATTCTGCTCCCCCTTAACTAGCATTTAGTCAAGGCGCCTTCTTAAGGAAAAAGTTGCATTTACAGTTATACTTAACATAAATAAGTGGGCGGATTGTACTTTATTGATAAAGAAATTACAAGAATGAGGTGAACTAAGCTATTGCAATTTACTTCTAACATAGATTAAAAGGCTTTATAACTTCTTGACTTCAAATAAGTTTCATTATTATTACCTCCTTATACTTTCAACACTTAGGATAGTTGAGAATTAAGATGCTAGCGCTTTATAAAATGTAGAGTAAGTACCTAATAGTATCTGATTCCGTAACTAAACTTGCAGCATTGTCCCTGTTCTCAAAGTGCTTTTGGGTGAAAATTAACTGGTCTCTACTTAGAGAAACAGTGCTTTCAGTTTTAGGTCCGATTCGACCAAACTTTTATCCGAGAATAAATCCTGGTATAACTGGCACATTGGCAGTTTCAGTATGGGAAATATGTCAAAATGTCGAATGAACTGACGATTTATTCTGAGATTAATATTTACTCTAGTCCAATCCACCCTTAACATCACAATAAGTAAGGAAGGTTATTAGGTATAAGGATCTAGCAACCCATTTACCGACATTAAAGATGTTCAACACGTTCTAAAACTACATTTAGGCGCCTAAGCACCGTAACGTGATTAAGCGTAGAGCAAACTCCTCGCCTCAACTAAAACTAAACGCTTTCTGTCACGAAGCGACGCGGGACTGATGCATTGACTAATTGATAGCCTGACTTATGAGTTCGACTAAAAAACTAAATTAACAAACAAAAAAACCGAAACTTATTAAACCCTTTTAGTATGCGGCCTGCTTCGACCTAATTGAGTTGAGGCAGAGGTTAATTTCTTATATAGATAAATTATTGTTGTTTTATGCAAATGTTTTGAGGCCAGTTTGGGAATAATTAAATTCGTTCGTTCGCCCGCGGCCAGGATAGTCGGAATACTGTTTGTAAATGTTTTATGTGATTAGGAAGTCGTGCGGGATTTATGCGTTGCTGTAAAAAGCGCTGTCGACACCTTATTTATTTCGTTTTACAGGGTTTTATAGGGTAGCGATAAGTAGGAAAACTTGACAAGGGACTTATCGCTGTATGAGAAAATTAGGTCAAACATACTACTGCCATTTATAAAAGACAAAATGGTCGCAAGTGTTTTCTGATGAGTAATTTATTAAAAAAATTTCTATTAACAAATTCATATAATTTTCTGGAAAAAACGCAATCTCAAAGAAAAAGGGAAATTAGCGGCAGTCAATAAAAAGGCATTTTTGTTTTAGTTGAAGTACGAGTACCTACCTCAATTAAAGTACTTAGGCTGACGATTAAAAAAAATACGTATTATTATTTTTTATACTGAATTTAAAAATTTATGTCGTAATTAAGTTCGATATTTTATCGTCAATCGGTAATTAGTTATTAATTAACCGACAATCAATAAATAGGAAATGATTTTGGTTGCCTTCGATTTATAATTGAGACTACGGAATAGATTGATTCATTTTTAGAAAGGTCTCAGTTAGTTACGAAAATGATACAAAACCTTGATGAGAACTTTCCAATAGCATCCACGACGAAAACTTTAAAAGCTCCATATATTTTTAAATCTCAAATTGAACGCCTCGTATTTGCATTCATAATGAATTCATCTAATAATTTTAATCATAAAAATTAATCGTATTTCTAAATCTAATGCCGAATCGGCTTATGCCTTGCTTTTGATTATATTACAAATGACTCTAGTCGATTACAAAATGTTTGAGTTTACGTAAAAATTTGGATCTCAAATAAAATTCAATGGGTTTGTAACGTTAACGCGGTCGTTTAAGTCAGCGTAACTTACAGACTTTTAAGGCACCGCTGTCAATAAATATGGACGTATCCCAGATACGTTATGTGAGATCCATTCGTGGTTAACAAGATCCACCAGAATTGGCCTAACTATATTTGTTTAAAAATAAACGTTGATAGAAACGTTCGAATTCCGTTAATTTACAAAAGTTCAAACAAATAACGAGCCGACGCTGGACCTTGTTAAAAACAACGTTCCATTATAGTAATAAATATCCGTGTTTATGAGATTAATCATGTTTGAGATTTTAATAAAAATGATTATGAAAAACACTATGGCCGCGGCCGCGGGCTATGGTCTTATACGAAAAAGCGGATGCATGTATTACAATCAAAGAATTTATACCCACGGGTTGAAAGCGCAAGCGCTGGGCCCCAATAAAATATGCGCGAGGATATAACGAGCCTCTCCATTTAACAATTAACTTAACAAACAAACGTAATATATTGAAGTTAAATTTCAATACTAAGATGGCGGCTGGCCGGACGGCCCTATAACTTACTGATGACTTTGCCTTAACAGGCGACGTACGAAACATCATTTTTTAAGAGTTATTGTGTTTGCCGCGTTCGGCGTTATTTGTTTGGGATGACTTAAATAACTTGGTGGCATTGAGTTTGTTAAATAATTTAACATTATCGTTGCCTAATTTACGAGTGAAGGATGTTGAGCATCAAGTATAATTGGCTGCATTAATAACAGCGCTGTTAATTGAATGTATACTAATAAAAATACCGAATGATAAATTTATATGATCTCTAACTAGCTCTAATGCCAGGATAATAAAGCTGATAGATATTCGTACGTTTGGAATTATAAAAAATACTTAATTATTTTTTGTAAATTAGAAAAACTGGAACAAATTATTGTACTTGTAGATACATTCGTATTCGGATCACCTGAAAAGTGTCCGTGTAAATTTGACCAGTAATAAAGAACCACACATAAAGAAGTTATATTATTTCCTTATTATTTGTTAATGAGGTAAAAGTAGAGCAGATTCAGGAGTGTGATTTTTAGTATCCATTTTTTTTTATTATTCAGTCCTAACATTTATTTTGGCAGCAATTTGCAGCATAAGTAAATAGCTCGTCCCGCACTGCAGTTGGTGCAGATTTGAAAAAATTAGACGTTTTTAAGCGACATGATGTAATATTGGACCAAACAGCATCTTAGAAGAAATGGAATGGTGTCAAATATTGGCCCAAACATTTGGCATAAAGAGCTCGTCCCGCAATATAATTGGTGCGCACAGCGGGTCGCCAGCAACTAATAATTGTTTAATGAGAGCCTCATTACCGCGCTCGCTGCAATCAGCTGCAGGACTTATTGCTATCACTGGGTATCATCGCGTGCATAAGGTGAAATGCGCTTTTTGGTCTAATTTCTTTTGATTGGTCGGAATTCAAGTTCGATCGAAGATTCCCTCAACCAACGTATTCAATTTTCTTTCCTTTTTATGCAAAGTAACAACTCTTTATGTGTAGTCGTTAAGTAAAATAAAAATGTTATGGCTAGGTAAGTAGGCCTGAGTTATAAGAAACTGTATTTGTTCACCACCTACCTAGATAGGTAAAAAATACATACTTAGATTGCAAATTGTCAGTTGATTTGAACTTATCGTTCTTTTAAGACCAAACTCTCTGCCACTCTACAGATATTGCAATAAAAAACGCCGTGAAGTTTCAAAGAATTCTGAAAATGATTTACATTTTCAGAATACATATCGTTTCGTCAAAGTTTCAGCCACGAAGACGCGTCCCACTATTCTTCCGCTAATGTTTGAGTGTTATCGGTACACGCTAAATTATTCATAAGTACACACACTACAAGAATGATACTCGGTTTGCTTGAATCAAACGATCTAAGTATAAAATAAACTTACTATTATTCTACTTAGTAAAATGATGACTATTCTGTCACCGCCAGTACGATTGCATTGCCCAAGGCTGTGGGCGGATGGGCGGAGGCCCTGGGCGGCTCATTAGGCTGTCATCACTTACGATAGACTCTTTGACAATGCTAAAAATAATAAATTAGGTAGGATTAGTAATGATATCTGCTTAGGAAATAGTTTATAGAGGTACTGAAAATTATTTGCGTTAACATACCTAATTGGATTGAAAATAATAATTTGTTACATTCGGTCAGTAGGGATTGGTTACATTTATCATGACATAGATAGTTCGCATGTTAGTACGAGTAGCAGTATCGATGACGTCCTTATACAAATACTAAATATTGTAAAACCCACGTAGGTGATTCATGTAGCAAGCATAACAATGTAATATATGTTGCTTTCTGGTAACCAGGGTACAGTTTTCCTTTTTCAGTCCTCAGGTGTGAAAAAAATATCAAGTGAAAATAGTATGACACATCATGTAGTTTTCAAGATCATTCTAAGGTGCTGGCGAGCATCATGTAAAATGACGTCACACTGACGAGCGTGGGAAATTTAAAGGTCTGTATAATCGCAACAAAAACTAAGAAAAACTAAGAACTAGTTTATTCATATACATATTATGCGCTCTACTGTCTCAGTTTCGATCATATGCACATATTAAAATTTTCCAACGATACTAAAGTAACATTCAAAGATGAAAAAACTCTGTATTCATTAAACCTATTTAAAATAGAGCAGTATAATGTATTAAATTGATTATAAAATCATAGCGAACGCCATCAATAACAAAGTATTATAATTAAAATTATAATATGTGTTCAATATTCTTTGAGTATTGGCAAGAATACGCGTTCGAATTTGGTTATATAGCATTAATTAATATGCTGCTATCATTTAATTAGAGAGCCATGCATGATCGCATACAAATGCGGCGAACTTGTTCTTTCCCAAACCTATAGAAGAAAAAACAATTTAATAATTCATTAATAAGAAATTAAATCGACTTCCATCTATACAGGGTGGGAAAAATTTGTACAAACCAATAATAAACTTACGTTTTTTATGTCTTTTTACTTCCTTTTGCGTTAGTGACGTTATTAAGCTATATTAATTGGTATGTTTATTTTTGAGAAATATTTGGTCAGCAACTAAAATACACTCACGGCTTACTTCAATAACGGTAGCCAACTTTCAAGTTGTTAAATTCCATGAATTGATATGGCAACCCCGTATAAAAATTCATTGGAACCATCGACCGAGAAACTCTACGAAGCGTTTGCAATTCTGTATCGACAATTAACTGATATAATTACATGACGCTCAATTATTTTTAGCAATAAATTAAAAACATCGTAAATTATAATAGAAGTAATTGCGGGTATACATAATTCTATTGCGCCATTCGCTGCTGCGCCTTTGCGGGTAAATCAATATAAATAATCTATAATGACCAGTTATTGGTTATTAATAAATTAGCTATAGTAAATACGTCCTTCTGTCTCATTCTAAAATATATTTTTAACCCATATTTTGCACATGAACTCGTTGGGAATCCATTGTTATTGTTTGTTTAAAAAGATCAGGTCCAGTGGTTAGAGCGTTCGGCTTTATTTACTGCAAGGTCGTGGCTTTGATTCCCAAGTGGGAGTGGAGAAGTTAAAAAAATACTTTATGTAGTTAATCCCAGTTGTTTTGACGTGTTTGTAATTTTTAAGCACCATTTAATAATACTCCTGTTAATCTTTCCAGAAAGCTAAGGTTGGTAAAGATAATGCAATGCAGATACATTTCTTGATTATTGTAGATCCTTGCATGGTGTTTGTCATGTTCCAGGCTTCAAAGCAAATTGATGGCGGTAGGGAAAAAAGGGGATGCATCACGTGACAGTGAGTAATTAACACCGAATCTGATTCATTGAACTGAATGCTGGCTTCACAAAAACCAACTCATTCCTTCTATAGATGGCTTCAGATACTTCTCCACAGCTAATAACAAAACGCAAAATGAAGGAGTGGTGATATATTATAAATCAACGCACACATTCTTAATAACAGAACCTGACATCATGGATGCAAACTCATTGTTGGTGAAACTAAGTAATGACACGGTTATCCTTGCCATCTATAGGCCACCTGGCGAGAAAAACACGAATAAATTCCTTGAATCCTTAAATACAGTTTTATTCAATCTAGTCAACTATAAAAATATCATTCTAACAGGTGACATAAATTTGGATATATCTTGTACTTCTATAGATAATCGTGCACAAAGTTACCTTAATTTGCTAGCTTCACACGGTATGTTACCTGCTTACAATATTCCAACACATACGAATACCTGTCTCGACCACATTGTAATTAAGACTAAATTATCAGTACGTTGTTTTGTTGCCAATACCACAGTGACAGACCATAATAGTATACTGATGAGCATGGACTTTCAACCACCCTCTCCTGGTAACAACAACAAAATACAAAAGCGGATTGACTTCCTAGCCTTAGATTCCGCAATCTCTAATGCTGATTTAACTCCAATTTTTTCTATGCATAATGTTAACGATGCCGTATCATTCCTTATTTCTACACTAAATTCTATTCTAAATAGCTGTACTAAGTTCGTAAAAACTCCACGACGAAAGCAGTCACTAAAGCCGTGGATTACAAATGGTCTAATAAAATGTTTAAAAAACAGGGACAAGCTGCACATGAAAACGAAGAAGGATCCTGATAATGATATACTTAAACTTACATACAAACGTTATCGTAATTTCTGCAACACATTAGTTAAAAAAACAAAAAGGGAATATGAAATAAATGAAATAAAAAAGGCACAAAACAATAGCAAAAAAATTTGGGAAACAATAAAGAAAATTACACACACACAGTATCAAAAAAGTCATGCTTCTGAACTAGTTACAAATAATAATTCAAAAGAGTCAGTTAATGCAATAAATAAACATTTCGTAAATATTGGTAAAATCTTAGCAGAAAATGTACCTGTGAATAATTTATCACATGATCCCATTAGCTATCTAAGTGTGTCGCAATCTAACTCCTTAGGTATGCTCTTGACAGATGAAAAAGAAGTGGAAATCATTATAAATACCTTAAAAAATAATTGTGCTTCAGGCCTCGACAGTATCTCTAGCGACTTTATCAAAAAATATAAGGCTATGTTAATACCTGTATTGACATACATATGTAACTTGGCATTGGATTCAGGGGTCTTCCCATTAGCCTTTAAGCAGGCTCTCGTACATCCTATTCATAAGAGTGGTGACAAAGACCGTGTCGACAATTATCGGCCTATATCTATTCTTCCAACTTTTTCAAAAATTCTCGAAAAAATAGTAAATAAAAGACTTGTCGACTTTTTAGAGTCCAATAACTTACTGTCTAGCTCTCAATTTGGTTTTCGTAAAAATAAATCAACTAACGAAGCTGTGCACGAGCTAACAAACTACGTTGTTGACAAAATGGACAGTAAGAAAAAAGTATTGGCAATTTTTTTGGACCTAGCAAAGGCGTTCGATACGGTCTCGGTTACGATCCTGCTTAAAAAATTGGAACACCTTGGCGTAAGAGGCACTCAACTTCAATTCTTCTCCAGCTACCTCGAGGAGCGTACTCAGCGTGTTGTTATTGACGGCATAAGTAGTGATGATCACCCTATAACATATGGAGTTCCACAGGGAAGCATCTTGGGTCCTACCTTGTTCCTTACGTATATAAACGACCTCTGCCAACTTCACTTGGTAAATGGTAAAATAATTACTTTCGCTGATGACACAGCGCTCATTTTCCATGGTGATACTTGGGATGAGGTTTATCAACATGCACAGGAAGGATTCAATGTTGTCACTGGTTGGCTCTCCAGTAACCTGCTCACGCTAAATGTTTCCAAAACAAAATACATCGCATTTAAACATAAACATTTAGCTCCTAATCAAAAATTGGTGGCACACTGCTGTCTAGACGCTGCTTCTGACAACTGCCCTTGCCCCCAACTTCAAACGGTAACTAAAATTACTTACCTTGGCGTAATAGTCGATGATCAACTTAATTTTCAAGCTCATATCAGCCATTTGACTTCTAGAACCCGAAAATTAATTTACATATTTAGGAATCTTCGCCACATCTTTAATAATAAGGTTTTTAAAGTCACATATGCCGCTCTGTGCCAATCAATTTTAACGTACTGCATATCATCTTGGGGTGGTGCCCCAAAGTCCTACCTTATTAGTTTAGAACGAGCACAAAGAGCTGTCCTTAAAGTCTCTCATAAGCTTTCATTCTTCTATCCGACGGTGGATCTATACCAGAAATGCAAAGTCCTAACTGTTCGCCAATTGTTCATTCAGCAACTTGTTCTAAAGAAGCACTCCCTCTTGGAATACGATCCTCATTTAAACCAACAAAAACGCTTAAAATACAAAGTATGTCCAAGTACTCCATATAGGGCTCATTTTTCTCATAGGTTCTTTGGCTTTCTCGGCTCTCACCTGTATAACAGGATTAACCGTGAACTTTCAATATACTCTCTCCCAAAATTCGAATGCAAGTCCAAGGTAACATCATGGTTACAAAACCTCACTTACTCTGAGACGGAGGATCTATTAAAAACGCTCGCGTAATATATCTACACATTATAATATTTATTCTGGACAATACTAAAATATAGACACTCACAAACACAAACACACACACATACACACACGCACACACACACACACACACACACACGCACACACACACACACGCACACACACACACACACACACACACACACACACACATGAATTAAGTATGTACCCAATCTAGTTGTAGTTAGGTCTGTAGTGGCGAGGGCCTGGTAATCGGTTAGACAGGGTGTCTTAGGCACCCTAGTACAGATACCAGTCTCTCACAAAGGTATTTTGCTGTATGATAATAACTTACTGTAACTAGATATAAGTTTTTATACCTCTGTGAAAGAGAAATAAAGTTTATTTATTATTATTATTATTATTATTATTATTCAATTACATTACGCAGGCACATTAATTACGTGTAGCTCATTTAACATTACGAAGAACCGCCGTACATTTACGAGCTACACATAAAAAAGGCATACGGTTGGCCGTGTTAGTATGTTTGAACATGGCAGCATTAGCTTCTCGTCAGAAATGACATCGAACAAAGCAGCAGTTTGGACCAATTAGACGGCAATAAAACGCATAATAAACCAACACAAGCGTCTTAATTCATTCACAAATAAAAATCCAAGCTTTATGCTAATAAAAATAAAGTTCAGTTCGTTTCTTTAAGGGTTAAAGGTAACGTGGTAACATGGGATAGAGCGTCGAACCATGGACCGCTCATTAGAGAAAACAAATCAAAATAATTAGGTAATAAAACCGGCTTTTGTTCCCATTGTAACATAATTTCGTAGATTGAGCTTTATGGTCGTTTTGATTGTTACAAATTTGTTTATGGGCGCGGGCGTGGTTAATGGGGCCACGATTCTTTGAAGTTGGGACATATATGGCCGACCGTATGGCACGAACGCGAAAGGGCCAAAAGTTGAGATTATGAACCGAAATTGTTCGGCAGATGGAAGTTTTTTTTAATCCACAACGAGGAAGCTCTTGGCCTGCATCTCACCTGATGGAAAGTGACGATTAGGCAAGGTGGAAGCGAGCTTCGCCTCGAATCCTTAACCACAGAGGGAGTAATGGACATAGTCCAGAACAGAACAGAACCGATGAAATGTAGAGTAAACAAGATCCTGATTGGAAACCATTTCGCAGCAAAAGCAAAATAGCAATCTTTCGTGCTCGAAGGACCAACGACCTAAAAAGATAAGTAGCTGGCAGTGGCTGGATAAAAACATACGGATAGGGAGACTTCAGGAAATAACTTATCTTATAAAAAACATTTAAGTACTACATAATAATAAGTAGAAGTCTAAAACAGTGACTTACCTATTGTTGAAAGTATGCCTTTCTGTATGCGAGACGATATTGTGTTAGATATTAAAATCCGATGTAGAAACGACGATCCGAGATACGTTTCACAGCATCGTTAGAAATATTAATTGATTTCATACAATATAGCAACAAATACTTACCAACACAAGAGCATAGTTAACCTTGAATAACCTCAATCAATATTTTCTCGAAAATCGAATAAACTGGCTCATATTAACTTTTATCTTCCACGGACCAATAAATGATTAGAATATGATAGTGTGAAGAAAATACTTTATCGATAATTGTCTAGACTCGAAAATAATTCCTGTTAGAATTATCGATACAATAACGAAATAAAAAATCAGATCGAATAAATACTATTAGCATTATTAGAACCGGTGGACCGGAAGATGAAATGGTCTTTCCAATTTGCAAACTTTATGTAGAGCCGAACGACTTGAATTGGCAACACCAATTTATGTGACTAGAATAAAAATAGTATGTAGGTAGGAAGTACATGGTAATTTTTATAAAAGCTGGGAAAATTTTATAGAACATCATTATTATTGTTGTTTATCTGATGTTATCTTTTTGCTTAGTTATGCATAAAAACAACGAAAAAGAAGCATTATGTATTTTGTTAATTTTTATTGAAAAGACTATAAAGAGTTTTATACAACTATCAAACACTGTTGACTCTATCAAATAGTATCTAGAAATCACTAGATTTCTAGATAGAGTTGTTATTAAATATGTCTAATTATTCGTCAAAAGTGTTTTTTTCTGCAGGCATGAATAATATCGATATTGTACAATGTACACCCAAACTGTCGACACTGTCACATCACTAGTATGGGATATCAGTGATTTTCACGGTCCCATACAAGTTCGACGGTGATTAGACCAATTTGTGGGGCGCCGGCCAATTAACAGTTAGTCGGAAAACGACACTAAAACAATTACCGAGATTGGAAAGTAATCGAGTGTGTTTTCACAATTAAATCATTCATTTGGGAATAATGAGATGGGTATAATTTGGGGATCGATTTTGATAATGCAATGATGAAATCAATGAGTTCTTCGAAATAAATCCTAAAAAGTAAGTAAACACCTACCTAATATTGTCGTCAATTTATAACCGCAAGATTTAATAAGTAATGATTATGTAGCTTCTACTATAATTGCCAATGGAAAATCAATGTTTATCTTTGTCTCTATTGGATACAATTTACAGCATATTTTTTGAATTTAAGATTTTTTAAAGGTACCTACATTCTGTGGACGAAACCGCAGATAGAAGCTAGTAAAGAAATAAATACTATTTGTAGCACCTTAGATTTATGAGTATAAATAAGTCTATAAGATCTAAGATAAGTACATTTAAAATATGTAACGGCTTATTACCACGCATCAATTAATTTACGGCACTATGTCACGATCACAAAAACTGAAAGCTTTAACGCCCGTATTCACAAACATTACTATGAGGTCTCACAGTACACGCGAACCAATAACAGAGCCCTATTCAACGCTGTGCGTTCGATTTGCTACATCGCTTAAGCAAGCATCGTTTGTGAAACTTAAACGAGTCGCACTTACTGACTCTATAACATCATTTTGGGATACCTCAGCTCAAGCAGTTACTGATTTTATAACATCATTTGAGAATAACTTCGCTTATAACTTTGAAATTACTTCATCTCGGTCCAATATTGTCATTTTTGTCCCGGCTAACTCAATCAGCGCTAATTACAAGCCATCCAGTTTGGAGGGACACTAATAAACGGATCGATGCCCCCAATAAAGGTTCTTCTTCTTCTCCAGCTTTCTTCGGAAAGGCCATTAAGGTTTCGCGGCTCGGCGAATAGCTCAATCAATAAAAGTTATTGGGTGGCAAAAACTCGCGGCGACGGTAAAGGACCATTGTGCATGCGTTCGCGCGTCATTTGGGGGCCGATTATGGAGCAGCTGCAGTTTCGTATGCGATTTTTTTGTCAATGGCGCATATTTAATTTATTTTTAAAAAAGTAGACTGATGTAATCAATGATTTACTCCTCTTATGTGCCTTCCTAGAGTGAGACGTAACATATAAACAAAGATTTTACTGCCATTGCACCGAAAAACTATGACAGCCAGGCTGAGAAAAAGCAAAAAGGAGAACCTACCTAAAACAAACTTTAATGGACTGAAAAGCTCTTTACTTTCAGTATAATAAGTAAAGCTTAACAACTTTACATATTCATTTATACATCATCATTCATCACTATACAGCACAATTTTATTCATCGATCTAATGGTACCTTCTTTTTATTTCTACTGCTTTCTATTTCTATCCTTTTTCATGGGACATATTTTTCATAAGACTTGAACTTAGGTGTTAAATTGTCATTTGGTCTCCTAATAGTATCTAAGTATTCGATACGTACAGACAACAATACAGCAGACTACACATTTATATTGCAAATTTGCCCATAGTACAACTCGTATATTGAGACTTCAGTGTTTTTAGCTTGACGTGCCGTCATCTGCACTCCTATTTTGAAAAAAAAAATCAATCCGTTAAATTCGAATGACATCTGAATATCACACCAAAAAAGCTATCCCTCGAGTAGCGCCCGCGCAAGGCCCTGCCAAAGAATGTAATTAACAGAACACCAATAAAAATAATTGGATACAAAAAACGATCCGCTCTACCCGCCATTTATTATTTTGATTACCCTTGTTATTGTTATGGCCCTTCGGAGTTTTCCAACTGTATCTTGGAACGACACGGAGAAGGTTTGTGGCGTGTTTTTATTGACAGTTCTAACTAAAATACTTCTATTTTAAGACAAAATACTGTCAAAAAATACAGTTTAAGCTCGGGTAATATCAGAGCTAAAATGAGAAATTTAGATATGCAAACTATATGAAATATTTTGGAAATGGTAGGCACAAAATGATCTCTCCAGGACATTTTCGACAGTGTCGATTCTGTGTCGCAGTTTGAGTTGATCTTTATTGTTACCATTTACGACTTTGTTTGAGCGACCGACAGAGCGCGTGACGCGAATTAAATGTTGAATGTAAGAACGAATTGTTTATTGGTTTTAGCACCGATTGTTAATTGGTTTTACACAAATATTGATTGAAATGGAGAATATTGGAATGTGTATGTAAAAGGTTAGATGGTCTATTGTTGTTAACTTAATAGTTTCAAAAGGCATAGTTTCGTTTCATTTATTATAAACTTTTTTTATTTTGCACAGACAGAAAATAACGCAAATACAAGCCTTAAATAGGTAATGTTTTTCTACGCAACTACAGACGAATGTACAATAACTAAAGAAATAGCTCTACCTTCTGATAAAATCTGTCACAAGTGAAAAAAAAAACTTCACATAGGTAATCAATGCTGAAATGTAAAAAGCAGGCACCGGCGAGATTCGAACTCACGATCTCCTGTTTACTAGACAGGCGCTTTAACCAACTAAGCCACGGCGCCGACGGCCAGGGATGCGAAATTTCCTTTCTCGTCCCCTGTCCTTTTTGCACGACATTGTCACCCCTATTGACGCTTGTAAATGTACCTATTGTGTTTCTATTTAGTACCCTACTGACCCTACTGTGCACCCCACAAACGCCTCCGCTACACTAATAGATTGACCATTTGGATGCTGGAGAGAGAGAGGTTCTAAGTTCGATTGTCGGATGGAGCACAGAAAGTGGAGAAATAATATTGGGGTGGTAATTCCCACTTCAGGAAATATTAAGGCTTCAATCCACATATAATCAAATTATTGATTGAAAGATATCATATACATAATATGAAATTACAATACTAAATCGATCGTCCAATGGCGAAATCTTGAATGCCTGCAGTTGTGAGTTCGATTTCTCTTTGAGGCAGTATGGGAAATCTTAGACTGGGGTAGGTACTATAAAGGCCAAAAACATTCTTAGATACCTAAATGCTACGACCTTAAAAGTATAAAGGACAAAGCACATTTATCAACCCAGAAAGGGATCGTAACCGTATCAACTCGAGGCGGTCAGTATACTTTGTATGAAACTCCATACTGCAACGTACACTTATCCGCACCGTAACGTAAACGCCTCACCTCGCAGTTGACAGTGCGCGAAAGGCGATCACAGCTCGCGAAAGGTAATACGGTTTTGACCCCTTTCCGAGTTGATAAGTCTGCTATGACCTTTAGGCTACTTATCCAAGATGTGCTTAACGAGAATTGGCTGAGCTGGTGCAATAAAGAATAAAAATAAATTAGAACTAAGTACATAAAAAGCCTCAGTGTTAAGCTTCACGTGCCATCCGTATTATCTTTATTAATAAATAAATAAATTCGCCACACTGATAACCTTTGCGTTCGCTATCATACACTGCACGCCATTAACAACGTTTATCACTAATTAAACTGCAGACTTTGTAAGCATTATTACGGCCGTAATAATCGATATTACGGTCGTAATAATCAATATTACGTTGATTACAGGCCGCGTCGAATATTGCTTTATTAGGCTGCTATTAGCGATTCGTGCTTAGTTTATTGTTGTACTGTGATTCTGTAGGGTTGTCAACGCCAAGGACAATGAGGAATAAAATAAAATATTACAGTACCTACTAAAAATATCCTCATTTTTTAAATAACTTTTATGAATTAGAAAAGGTAAGGGTTGTCCACCGTGCACCGGTCTTATTTTGGAAGATTTTAAATATATAGAGTCTACTTAGGTGCTAATCTTCCTCAGTAATGTAAGTAGTTACTTACTTAGTTCTACTTTAAAACTACTTATAAAATGTAACTTTTAAAGAACTTTCAGCAGCTTTCAGTTAATTTAACTAACTAAAATCTCCCTTAAGAGGGAAGGAAGGCCTCGGTAGAGAAATCTTTATGATATAATGAGGGTTTTCGCGATTGAAAAATCCGCCAGATGGCAATACGTAGACGCGAGGTCCAAATGCTGCATGATTGGTTATTTTTGACATTGACAGACATTTACATTTATTAGGACATTGACAGATATGTCAAAATCCACCAATCACGCAGCAGTCAGACCCTACATCCACGTCCCGCCATCTGGCGGATTTTTCAATCGCGAACACCCTCATTGATATCATAAAGATTTCTCTACCTAGTACGAATTCTTTCAGTTGTATCAGCAATTGAATTGAATACACACTTAGAAGCGTTTTCACTTATATCTCTGGCTTTATTATGTCATTAGACAAAAAAGAGGCAACCCTATTTCTGATGCATTATACAAATAATCTTAGCACAATCCATTATGGCCCCTAATTTCTTAGCAGTATAAACGATATTCGCATCATTATTAGTAGTTACAAAGCTGTCAAGATGGTATTTGCAATCGGTGGTTTATGTCTTAATTAGTATCTACAAAAGGGCTATCAAGCCAGCTTTCGTGTTATGTCTCGTGTCTACGCGAGCTTAATTTATCAACATACCATATATCTTAAATAAGTTCTTTTAAGCGAAATATTTTAACTTACCTAGGTCAGATTCATATAATGACGACTCTTAAAGCACTAACTAAACTAGTTTGTTTGTTGGGTTGAAGTCAGATGTAAGAGCTTAAATTTAGGTACAATATATGAATGGCTTTCATCGGACTGGTAAACTTTAACGTGCTCATATATCATAAGTATTTCTTTTTTTTTTCATAATGATTCAAACCTGATATTATTGTCTGTGACCTAGGAATATGGGCATATGCTGAAATCAAATGCAGGATAACACTAACCCTTTTAGAACTTTGTTTACTGTTGTCACTTTAATATTATGGTAAAAAAGTGTTCTCTATTCTATGCGCTCGCTACTTGTTGTAAAATTGACAACATTCGCAACATCTCTCTTGTGATAGATGCCGCAAAGTTTAGGAAAATATAATCGAGCTTTATACGATTTCATGACTTTCTGCCAAATAATATTTAACCCTATCTTAAAAACTAAATAAAACAAATCAAAATTGCATTCGCAAGTAATTTAACTTGTTAGAAAACCCTATCTTTAAAAGCTGACTTCAAAACCAACCAGTTTAAAGTTTCTCGAAATAATTACTTTGTCAAAAGCATTTAACTATTTGTTTAGTAGGAAATCCGCTTATTATATAGCAAGCTGGCCGGAGTTAGTGCCAGTTAATGGTAAATTAACAATTTGTAAGGCAAGCGTAGTAATTATTCGGACTAACTTACAAGATTGGTACAAGTTGAGAGCTTTTGATAGTGACACTTTTTAAAAGTTCAGCAAGTTTGTAAGTGACGTAAGACAGTGGGTTGACAACACTAATCAATCCCCGTACTGTACTGTACTGTGCTGTACTGTACTGTACTGTACCATACTGAATTGTTAAAATGTCGCACTCTTATTAATTTTTTGACCGTCTCAGAAGTGACAAATTGATTTCCATGCCATTTTATGTCTTTTTTTTTCAAGCAATAAAAAAACAATTTTGTAATTTTTTTTTGCATGTTGTATTGGCTTTGAGGGGTTACATTGAAGACAAATTTACATTTTAGAGAAATTGAAATAAAAATTTAATTGTATCAACGTACTTATTATGTTACTTTTTTCACAATTTTGTCTATGAAATTTCAACTTGGTTTTTTTTCTTAAAATATGTCATAGACAAGAAACAATTACATTTTGTAGTAGGTAGGTAGCTAGGTGTTCTGGAAGGGATTAGTTCTCTTATGACTTGTACTGCCCTTAGGCCTGATTTTACGAGTTAAGGCGAGCATGCAAACCGGCGATAAAACCGCGCTGAAATAACTAAATAATCCGAGCAAATTTAATTTCCCTACCTACGTAAGTATTCTAGTAAACATTTATGAGCTGTATTATTTTTCGTGTATGAAAAATATTTTGTAAAACTGAAAAACAATGGCCATCAAGCCATTAGGTAAGGCCTGTCTGATAGGTATAGTGGGTAGAGATATAGACCGTCTTCAAGATCAAGTTCAGGTTCAATACCCAGATGAGCCAAAAAATAAAAAATTGCTTCACAATAAAATAGTTTAGTTATAGTATAATAATCTAATTACAAATAACACACAGTGCATTTATTTTTGAAATACAAATATATAGGTATAAGTGCCTTTTATTTAGGTAGTTATTTCATTGTTTTGCCGACACCATAGTTCTTCTGTGTACTTGGAAATTGCTAAGTTACAATGATAATGTCTTACTTCACCCATACTCAATATTATCTACCAATTACAAAGTAACCTCTCTTGAGTAATTTACTTAATGATTAACTTAAGTAAGTACTTTCGACACACTTCTAAGTAAGCATGGCCGAGCTCAACTTAACCCATTGCGTGCCAAGTAACAGCCGACTAATGCCAGCTCCCTGACACGAACTAGAGTTTTACTCGTCAACTAAACGGTTAATTGCGAGGCTCGATAATTCTTTTAACCTTTCCTAATCTTGGTAATCGTATGTTTGAGTTAAAGTTACAGTTTTGGATTAATTCGTTCTGGAGCTTTTATTGATATTACTTTATAAGTTTCGAAATATCTTGTATAGTTTAGAAATAATCGAGTGAGATCACTTAACGTTTCCACCCTGTATATCTGATCAAATTTAAAGCTCGCAGGTTGTAAGCTTATACTTACCAGTAGGCGTCTGAAATGGTTCAATAGAACCGACCTGCAAACCTATATTTGACAATCCTAAACCACCTAAACCCTGCATTTGAACCATTATGTAGTAGATTGATTGGTACACACCGATATGTTCAGCGATGGATATTCGAAAAATATGTAATCATGAAAGTTTATGTTAGAGGATGCAGTTTCATTCTTTTTTTTTTCAATAGAGCTGAAATGGTATCGGTGTATTATTTAATACCTTACCTTCTACTAATATGACTTTCGATAACGAAATGTGGATATGTAGGTTAGAAGGATAAGAGATCTACACGTTATTAATGGAGTATCCAGAATAGTGTGGCGATACAAATGCAGTAAATGAGACATCAATGCGGAGCCGACCAATCGCGGGGGGCGGTTTAATGTGTGCGCGCACGCGATGTGGAAAGGGCCCTTAGGGATAGTGCACACTGAAAGATGTAAGATATCGAAAAATATATAGTAGGAAGCAATTCCTAAAAACACTGCACATAGAAATATGGGGAGTACCTAGAAATAACTATACAATGAACATTTTTGTGCAAGGATGCATCTATGTATTTCTACCAATATCACTAGCGGAATATTAAAAATATCGACGATACTGATACTGACACGAACTTTGATTCGGTAAATTTACTTATCATCGGAGAATCAAAATATTAATGTCAATGTAAAGTTAAAGTAACTCTACTTTAAATGCAAGGGTTTTATGCAAAACAGAGTTTACTAGCTTGGTAATACATAGGTAGTGTGAATGTTGTAGTACCTACATTTTGAAGTAATCTTTCTTTCTTCTTCCTTTCTTTCTAATGTAAAGAGAACTTCTTCCTTACATATAGGATATTCCGGACAGTGATAACACCCCTGGTTGCACTTATTAAAGTATCACTTCTTCGCGCTATAATTTCCACTATCAGTGGAGGTAGAGCCTAACATCCGCAAACAGATATCCATGTCTATTACCAGACTAGATAGGGCGAACCTATTATTTAGGCTCAGTGTTTGTTGAGTAAACAATAATTAGTCCTTTCATTAAGTTAATGGAACAATTAAACAATTGAAGTAATAATTTTTGCGCAAACCATTTCCTAAAAATCATTTAGAGTCGATATTTTACGGAAAAATGCTTTTAGTACTTACTTAAATTATTTAATGGATAAGTACTAACAGTCTTACTCAAAAATATTAATTTGAATTTACCATTAATCGAAAATACTACAACAAAAGTACCTTGAACAAAATTCAGTCGATATTGTGTGTGTTCTAAAAATGTGACGCCTGACGTGAACTAACAGCAACTCTACCAAGATAATTTGTCATTTTCACAAACTTTTGCGTTTATATTAGTAAAGGATTTTATGGTTACCTAATACCAGGATAACGGTTTTTAAGCCCTGATTATCCCTTTTAAAATACAGAATTGTCTTCATAACTGGCGAAAGAAAAAACCTTAAGTCCTATTAAACTAAAAGTTGCAAGCCCTTTTGCTGGAGCTTACTGTAAGTACACTTTATCAAAAAGACCTTACTTTACTTATCATCATGTTTGACTTTTTGATAGTCTATTTACCCGCCTCTGTCAAAATAGTGTTATTATGTTGGGCATCCACTGACAGGTGGCATTTCACGAAATGAATGTTCGAATACTTGTGTAACAACATTTTTTGCCCTATTTGAAAAGGTCGACGTGTGTACTTGAGCAAAGCATGAAAATACTACCAGTATTAGCTGTTTTTTACTTGCAGTCCCATTTTGAATCTTATCCTTATAAACATACGGTGCTAGTTTTCAGCGAGCTGGGCATAAAACAGAGATCTCATAATTGCATTAACTTAATTAACACTTGCGTTTAGTTTGTGGTATCAACAGTGGATAATTGTTTAGAAAAAAAATGGCGGCTCCGATAAAAAGTTGTAAACTATAATTAAGATGGCTCGAGGGTGGTATAGCTTGTTTCGATTGTTTGCGGACTTAACCGGTCATTTGTCGACGTTGTAAGAATTAGATGCGCATATAAGGAAGGTTCTATTAATGGCCATATAATTCAATATTCAAATGTGGACCTTTGATGCTATCTCTACAAATTGAAACTTTAGTACGAGGAGACATAAACTAGGAGGACAAGACTTTATAAGGTGTTTCTACAATGTTTTTCAGTTTGTGTAACCAACAAATAATTATAAGTCTGAAAGGGTGATTAATTTTTTAACACTAAGGCTGAGTTGCACCACCAAACTTAAACGTGATTATAAAGTTATCCGTACCTCTAGCATGAAGTTCTAATTTTAAGTAGGTATATAATGGATGCAATAAAATATTGAGTATTGAAGGACTTTCGACAAAATTCGATACTCAACCTTCGAATTAAACGATAATGGGACAATTTTGATTGTCAAAAATAAGTTTCGTGCAACCATTTCTCATACTAAGTTCACTTTACGACACGTTCACAAGGGCGCTGTTTTAGTTTTCGTACGAAAACTTTTGACGGCGATTCGAATACGCAAACAATTCAAAGTCGAAAGTTTTTCGTGCTAGAGGTACCGGTGTATTTTGTATGGAATTTGACAGATTTTTAACGTTTGTCAAAGTTAAAGTAAGATGGTGCAAACTAGCCTTATTAATTGTTGTATCAACCTAACTGACATGTACCTAAGTTTTTATAAAATTCACAGGTTTTCTTAAAGCTCAAAAGTCGTCTCCCCATTTTTTTTTTGATATTTTTTTCTTGTCGCACATGGGCATTTCTACGGGGACGACCGATCGACCTACTGGGGCAAAAAAATTACCTTTAAAATTGAAGTACGGACTTGAAAAAAATCACACGTATTTATAGGACTCTTGACTTGATGGAGAGCATATTTAGAAGACCGCCAGGTTTTACATCTCGCCTTGAAAAAATCCGAAAGTTCAAAAACGGGCGAAATCTGGCCTAAAATGGAGTGTCCGGTTTCCAGAATTTACTCGTTTTTGCTTCATAAATTTTGAAATAATAACTTCCCCATTATGAAACCCACATTCACAGAACAAGGGATAGTTAATAAAGCTATATAAATGAGTTTCTCTATTGCAAGTCCTTGGGTTTTAATACAGTAATACATTTAAATTTTGTCCGACGTGTGTGCCTCAATTCCGTGATTTTTACTTTTGTGCTCCTATATCACTAACAACGCACAATACGAACACCCACGCCTGATTCCCATAAACTAGCAGTTGCATTCGAGTGGTCGAGCAGTATAAAAGAGGGATCAGTCGCTTTGAGGAGCATTTTTCAGAGGTTTGAAATCACTCAGAATTTTTGGTCACTGGTCATTTCTCAAACCGGTGTGCGACATTAATAATGTTCATGAAGTATTTATTGAGATTACTGCTGAATTAATTAAGTATTTAACTGATATCTGCCATTACGTTTGGTAGAAATCGTTGTACTTTATAATATTTTCGAGTAATTTGATGAAATGTGATTTTTCCTCAATTCCGTGGATCTCAATTCCGCGGAATATGGGGCATCGAATTGAGAAAACACGTACACCGAATTGATATTAAATGAAAATAGACACTTTTATTGTGCTATAAATTATTTGTGTAACTTAAAATAATAATGAAATCAATAGAGCATAATAATAGGGTGAACTACCAATCATTGGACCGTACCAGTCATTGGACAGAAGACAATAAAACTATTTTTTTGAGGTTTCATTAAAAAAAATACACTATTGCTATCTTATTAAAATAATTCTTCCATGTTCTTCCCTCGACCTTCACCAGATCGTCGGTCTACCTAGTGGGGGCCTGCTCACTGGTCCGTGGTTTCCACTCGACAACTTTTCAGTCCCAACAGACATTATCTGTACGAGCTATGTGCCCCGCCCACTGCTACTTGATTTATGCAATTTTACGGGCTATGCCGGTCACTTTGGTTCTTTTGCCGATATTCACATTTCTGATTCTTATCAGGCTCATAGTAAGCGACCAAGTTTCACATCCATACACCATCACTGGCAACACACACTGGTAGAAGACTTTTGTCTTAAGACGCTGCGGTATTTCAGACGTAATAGCGAAGCTTAGCTGAGTTGAATTCAGCGATAGACCTCTTTCTCAAAGATGGACCTAACTATCTGGACTCTTGTCCCAGGTATACACAATTGTCAACAACTTCGAGTGTAGTCTCCAACCTTCAGAGGAGTGGGTGCAACACGGACATTTGACATGATTTTTGTCTTGTCCATGTTCATTTTGAGACCCACTTGTTGAAAGGCTCTACGGAGGCCATGACTCCGATATCATCCCCGATATCGCGACTCCTTGGTCTTCTGTACAATCTGCCGTAGCGTACCTGTGTGTGTACCATAATACTAAAGCCTTTTCGGAAACAAGCTTGTTCGGAAGACTGGAAGTCGTCGAGTGTGCGAGCGAGATGATTCGTAAGGACTCTTGAAAACAGCTTGTAAACACGCCTCATAAGTGAGATGACTATAATGCTATCACCACACTTCTGTGCCATGCCGGAGGCGTTTTTTCTTCGAGAATGACGGAATTGAACTGCTTATGTAGAGCCTTTAGTACCGGCGAAGCTCAGCTATAATGCCGTAACACCTGGTGCCTTGTTGTATTTCAGCTATTTGAGTGCCATTTTAATCGTGTACAAACTGACGTCCGATATAATATCTTCGGTATAGTGTCAGGTCAATCTAGCTCTTGGGTTTTGCAATATTTGTTTAATGTTTAAGGTTAAGAATAAATAAACAAAGAGACCCTGTGTTATGTATTTATTTGTTTTATTTAAATAAAATTAAAATAATATATAACAATTAAGAATTTACTATAGTTCCTTATTTAAAAAATTAAACATATTGATTAGGATTTTTGTTTTATTCCATTGGTATTTCAGACACATAAACCTAAGATGAACCATCTAACTAATAGACCAGCAATCAGATATCAAAACGTTTTAAGAATTTATTATATTAATTATTGAAATACATTAGGTATTTCTTCATAATGTCATCAATTCTAAGTTTGCGGAGCGATTTTTATATTTGGAGATTCATTTCTCAATTCCGTGATTCATTTTCTCAATTCGGTGCTCTCTCAATTCGATGCTTAACATTTCTCATAAACCACTTCACAATATTTAGTGACAATGCTATTTTTACATTCAGAATGGAGTAACATTTATTTTTTTGTATTGAAACTACTTAAAAAACTAAATATAAATGTTAGCACCGAATTGAGAAAAAATACACCGTACAGTAGAAATGCCCACATGCACACATCTCGTTTTCAGCAATAGCGTCGTTAGATCTGAAAATACAGACAAAGTAGCGTAGTCCCTCCCTCCCACAGGTTTTATGCATTGCCAGCACGATGCATGGGTAGATGGCTTTTTTAAGATCGTACAGCTTAAGTGTTACAGCAATCAACTCGTATATGTAAGTATAGGTACCTAATCGTAACTGCAACGTCGTCATACGGTGCGTTGCGTTGTCACGTCGAAACCTAAAAAAATCCCTTGTTGATTTATGTCTAATAATCATGCGCAGTGACAGATCGTTAATATCACAGCCAATATCCATTGTTTATCACTTCTCATCAGCAAGAACTTTGAAAGGGTAATAGTATTTCTAATTCTGCATGAATCATTGCATCGACCGTGTTAGTTTTTGCCTCGGTTCCCATAATCTCGCCACCTGTTATAAAAAATCAATTTGTTATGAAGCAGAGTGTAGGCAATTGGTGCAAAGTGAGCGTGGTTCCTGCCGTAGGGGAGACCGAGGTGACTTGTAACAGAGGAGTTGTGACATTGTCGATTTTGGGAACCTATTAACTATCAGCGGGCTCGCAACAGCGCGCATTTGGTAGCTTGAAACTTTAACTTAAAAACGCGCACAATTACGAGCTCGAGTAGTTGATAAGTTCCAAATCGACAATGTCACAACTCTCCTCTGTTACAAACCACCTCGGTCTCCCCTACGGATGTTTGTTTGTTCACTTTGTGTGAGCGTTCACGCCTGCCCCGCGCCTGCGCGCTTCATTGTATGCGCAAGCTCCGTGTCCACTCAGGGGTGGCTGTGAATGATCAGTTTGAATAACATGACATGAAATATATGACAGATTGCACAACGCCCCTAGCGGTAACTTTCAAGCTAGCGATGACGTTTAATGTAAACTCATTGTACCTATAGCTTATTGAGTTCCTAAGCTCGTATTCTACTTCCTAAATATTGTAAAAATGAGAGTTTGTGAGGATAGATGGACGTTACTATTTCACAAAACCTACTGAACGGATTATGATGAAACTTAACAGTATTAAATATTCATACGTCATAATAATTTAATGGCCAATTTTATGACGATATTGAGTTCATTAAACAATCTGTAGCGAAAAGTATCAAGTCCGACTTTGTGTGAATTTCACACGGATTAAGCCAGTCATGTTTTTAATATACGAAAATTCCAAAACTTCGAGAGTTTCAATTCAAATCCATTACAATTAGTAATAATTTTAGCGGAAATTAGAAAAGATTTACTCACTTAAGTTTGCATTAGAAGAACAAATTATTACAAATAAACAAACAATTTAATATTTATCTACTCATAAGAAAATAAAAAGGCACAGCCCTAATGAAAAGCGTCGCGCGTTCAGATTTGTTGTTTTTCCGAATGGTCACCATAAAGCCCATGGAGTTAGTGGGCCATGGTGTTTGTAGCTATTGTACACAAACACTATTTGTGCTCCCCCCACATTGCCGTTAGAAAATGTTTAGTAACATTAGTAAACATTTGTTAGCAAACATTTAATCACAAATGTGAAAAAATGTTTTTATGTTAGAAAATGTTTATTATCGTTAGTTAACAAATTACATTACAAATTATAACACTATATTTTCCTCTAGCTTTAAGCGTTTGGCGCATCCAATAAGAGCGGTTTTTCTTATTTTTTAAACAAAAAATGAAAGCTATTCCAATGAGCAAATCCTCTTCCATTTTCGAGTAGACGCCCTCAGAACGCTAACCAAACTGCGAGCCAACACCATAGCTGGGCACCGTTAATCAAATAGTTAACTTCGTTAATCGTTAAACCGTTAATAAAAAAATTAACTTCGTAAACGTTAAAACGTTACATTTAGCAAGATTTAACGCAAGTTAACGTTAATCGTTAATCCGTTAACACATGATAATAAAACGAAAAACGTAATGAGGGTTTTCGCGATTGAAAAATCCGCCAGATGGCAATACGTAGACGCGAGGTCCAAATGCTGCATGATTGGTTATTTTTGACATGACATTGACAGATATGTCAAAATCCACCAATCACGCAGCAGTCAGACCCTACATCCACGTCCCGCCATCTGGCGGATTTTTCAATCGCGAACACCCTCATTGTATGCAAGGTTCAAATAATTTCGAAAGCTTGTATCGCGCACGGAATTTATTCCTCTTTTATGTTTGCGCTACAAGCTTTCGAAATTATTTGAACCTTGCATAAAATTATTTTTTTCGTTTTTAGTAACAACTGCATTTCAGAATAAAAGCTTGTTTTTATAAAAGTACTAGCTTTTGCCTGCGGCTTCACCCGCGTGAAATTTAGTTTGTCACAGATCTTCATAAATTATAGCCTATATGTTATTCTGGGTTATAAACAATAATACTGTAAAGTTTCATCAAAATCCGTTCGGTAGTTTTTTCGTGAAAGAGCAACAAACATCCAGACATCCAAACTTTCGCATTTATAATATTATTAGTAGGATAGGATTTTATTATTATAATTTTATTTTACACTTTTTAGTAGTAGACTAAGAGCTATTATAGTGAACGCCAGACCTAACTACGTCATTTTATAAAAGCTGAAAGTTTGTCAGTTGGGTCGTCGTGGCTTTAGCAGCTATACTAAAAAAACTGTCTGGCAAGGAGTTGGAACTGTCAAAACTGTGTGGCTGATGTCGAAACAACTTCTAATATTATATTTGGGCAATGATTAGAAGTTGTTTCGACATCAGCCACACAGTTTTGACAGTTCCAACTCCTTGCCAGACAGTTTTTTAGGATAGCTGCCAAAACAACGATGACCCAAACTTCATAATCCACCAACATTTTTACCTATATTGGGAGCATACGCTGACAAACTTTCAGTTTTTAAAAAATGACGTAGACTGGCGTTCACCAGCTCTTAGTCTATAGTATCTCAATCTCAGAGCCTTGGTTCATTTACAATACAATTTAGCACCAAAGTGCTCGAAAAGACAAATCCAACAAACCCAAACTCGATAAGTTTCTACCGTTTTGTTTAGGAATTTCTATGGCCACCTCCTGACTCCATCATCAGGACCCTGGACATCATCTAGTACAAAGTGCTCGAAAATACAAATCCAACGAACCTAAATTCGATGCGATGCCGCCGTTTCATTTAGGAGTTCCTATGGCCACCTCCTGACTCCATCACCAGACCAGCTTAATGGTACCATAACATTGCATTTTCATCGTACTTACATAAGTAAAAGTATGCCAAACAGCTCAATCGGTTGAGAACTGGTCTTAAAAGTTGCAAGATTTGTCCCACACATACTAACAAGTGAATAGTGAAGTCAATATAAAGCTTGTAAATAAATAAAAAAATAGCATTTTTTAAATCGTTTCGTTCTGGTTACTTACAAAAACTGTTGTTTTGGGTTCTGGAAGTTCTTTAAGCCCGATCGTACTTGTCAGAACGCGTTTTTGTAGTGTTTTTCAGCGTGTCTGCACTGTATCTTTTTGGTAAATAGTAGGTACTGGATTAACGATTAACGGACTTAGGATAATTTAACGGAAGTTAACGAGTCCGTTAACAGTTTTTAAAGTTAACTTAAAAGTTAATCCGTTAATAGAAATGTAACGATTAACGGATTAACGAGTTAATGCCCAGCTATGGCCAACACCAGATTTAAATGTTATAAAATGTTAGTAAACATTTTCTATTAGTGTACGATGAATGTGATGGAGCACTTATAACATGTAACAGTTCCTAACAAAATGTAACAATTGACAACATTTGTTAGTAAATTTTTTTATGTTAGAAAATGTTTACAAATATTTTCTAACGGCAATGATTATGTGGGAGTCATACTATTAACCCATATTATGAGTTATTTTATCGATGCACTTTTGTTTCATATGCATTTGAAAATGAACGAGATCTTCATGTTGATAAATGGAAATGTCCTATAATTTTATGTTTTAATGCATACTGAAATTATATGCCTATACCTGTTATTAGAGCATGACTGGTATTGGGCTATTTTGAATATAGGTAAATATTACAAAAAACTTTTAAAATAGACAAAAAAAGAAATTGTTTTCCTGAAATGCTTATGTACGATGCGTAGTTTACTGCAGCAGCTACTCGTATGTACAAATGCCATTATTTACTTATTAATTTACCAATAAGTGTATCGTTTTCCTGTGTAGGCACTGCCTAATAAATTGCCTAACTAAACAACACGCCCCTGGGTAAGTTCAATAAGAAAACAGCGAGTCAGCCAAAATACGTAAAAACCAATTGTAGTTTTATTGACTCACCCAATTAAATTATTCTTCAGAATCGGAAATACCTTAATTCCCGGGAATCGAACTTAAGTCCGCGTGACGGACGTCACGTACAGGATCATCTATCATTATCTCCTGCGCAGAAAGCCGTTACGACTAAATTCTTCCTTGATCCTTTTTTTTCACTATTAAAAGTCATTCAAGCGTCAAATTCTAAATGCCAGTTCCAATCGAAAGTTAGTTTTAAAAGTGCCTTTCGTATAACTTTTTAAGAATGCATTACAAACCTCCGTGCTAAAAGTGTTGGCTCTCTTTTTTTTTAATAGACTGTCCTGCTGAAGCGCGTAGAGCGCATATTATGTGTCCTCTTAAGAAATACTGTTTTTAACTAAAAAATACTTTTTGAACACTTTCTTATTTCTTCATCAACATTATCTCCTTAACATAATGTTTTTAAAATGGGCACTCCAAATTACTACTTTAGTTTTAAAATTATTATCTTCTCTAATTTCCCTTCATCAAGTAAAAATTATCTGTTGATTATAAAAACCACCGCCAATCGTAAAGGCAATAAAATGGACAAAGTTTAAAAAAGCAAACCCCGAGTGGAAATGAAATTGAATTTTTGAAAGTAATAAGAGATGTCCGTCCCGAATTATTTTTATTGCCTTTACCGGCCATTGTATGTCATTTACTTAACCTGTTATCGTCATAAGCCAGTGGGACCAACTTACAAAAACAGTTTGCATTGCATTTCGAATTTCAAATTTTCACTCAAACAAAAACTTTTTAGTGATGTACCATAGAGACCATAATCGATTGAAATCCAAATTCCACTACAGAATCAGTATTTTTGTATTCGATACACATAATGCTATTGTAATAACTAATAATCATGCACGACTATGCAATACGTTTATCTCATTTTGGTAAATTCGTGTTTGACTCGATGTAATTGAAGGCCTAAATTTATGTTAAATTGCTTTAGTAGTCTCTGGATTTTGGAGGGTTGTTTTTGTTTATACCACATTATGCGGAAGGGACAGAAAAGAAAATTAAAAACCATTAAATCGAACCAATAGTTACATCTTACCTATATTTCAAGTAAGTATTTCGTTATATGGAGAATCATCATACAGGTTGGATTTTTGAGAAATTTTCAGTCCGTTAATCTTGCTATTAATTATGATAAATCATTGAACTGTAAGAATATTATAACACGATCACATTATATAATCCGTTATGTAACGATTTTAATATAAAATGAGCTGATAATGGCTATAACTGCACACAAACTGCACGATGCAATTCCAAATTGAAATCGAAAATTGCGAACATGCGTAATGAGAGCGGCTACGTGCGGCTATTTAACGCTCAAACGGCGCAAGCGCGAATTGGAAATCAAAACAAGCATTGATCCACAATCAAAACGAATCGAAACTTTAGCGTCGTGATCGATAACATACCATCCGATTATCGAAATCACGATCATTTGCGCCGATTGAAACGAGAAAACCGTGTGCACTTCACTAGAAGGTTCAATTTTCGAATTTGATTGATTCTGTTTTTGAATTTGAATTTTATTCCATTGCTTTAAAATGCATTTGCGAGGTGAGTTTCGTTTTGAATTTTGAATTTGGAATAGGGAATATTCGAAGAAGGTTGAAAGTGGTTTGCGTTTGTGAGTTCTGGGCAGGTCCGATTGCACCTATTTCTTTGGATCATATTAAATTATAGCTAGCCGTGAAAATCGTCCCGTAATGTGTCGGTGAGATTACCTCCGTGGGACTGGCCAACGTATCATTTGGCTCGATGCCAAAGTGCAGGTAATGAGCATAATCTTTGAATTAGACGTATTTTTATTGATTCTTGTTTCGTACATTTTAAAATGCGATTGTTTGTGTTACGTTTACAGGGATCGCGCAAATCACGATGGTATAAGTTTTAACGATTGTTGTAATAGACAATAACAGTTTATGACTATATTTTAAAACCATTCTAATAGGATTGGTCGACTCGGCACAGAGTATTGGGTAAGGTTTGCCATGGAAATTGAATAAACGTTATTATTATTGTCTACGATTATTGGTGGTATTTATGAATATGAACATTGAGTTGTGTGAGTTTTAATGCTTATCTACCTAATACCGTACATACATAACAGTTTGTATTTAAATAACATTAGTTTCCTTAATTAAACTACCATGAAGAGAGAGGTGTCATGATGATCAATTTTTATCTTAGGTAAAGAGTGTGTACATAAGCTTTATTAAAATGTTAGTTATATCACTTTTACTATAATCGCTACCTTTATTATGACTTCCACTCCTGGACAAATGCCTCCCCCAAGGTTTTCCACAACGTCACCATTATGACTTACTTGACTTAAGGTCCTATGTGCCCTAGATGGGGCAGAGGGCGTCCACAATAGTCCTCCATCGCGTTCGGTCTTGAGCTTCGCGTTTGATCTCGCTCCAAATCTTGCCGATCGTCTTCGCCCCGTCTGCCACAGTGCGCCGCCAAGTTTGCTTGGGGCGACCACGTTTGCATTTTCCTTGGGGGTTCTAATCCAGAGCCTGCTTGGGGATGTGATCGGGATCCCTTCTGAGAGTGTGGCCGATCCAGTTCCACTTGCGGCGCTTGATCTGGTCGATCGGAATTTCGTGGCAGCGTTCTACGACACTATTATCATATCTATTAAAATTTGCCAACTGCAAGTCCAAAGTATGGCAGCTCTAGGGATACTAAAGAAACAAAAAATAGAGCCTACGGGGTTTTCGCAAAAAATATTATGGATATGAAAAGCATCATTATTTTTCCATGTAAATGGGAACTGTCGCTTGTTACACAACGGTAATGCAAACAAGTGTTGGTAACGTCATTATGTACCATTGTGTTTGGTTAATAAAGTGCAGTAAACAGTTAAAGGTTGTTGGGTTTATAATTTAGCTTTCTAGAGCAACGGGATAGAGTTCACAATCGAATACAGAGAGAGATCTGGTAGTCTGAATAAGAGCATAATGTAAAAAAGAACAGTAATACCAGTTCTTGAAATAGTTTATTTTAGAGAAAACATAAATGCCACTGATAGCCATTACTGTACATAATTAAGTAACATGATATGAAAACTTTTGGCTCCAAAAATGCATCAATGCTTTATCTCCTTAGGAAAAGTAATTTCAATCACTTTAAAAAATGTGTACGTACGTTTTTTTCGGTCACCATTTCACCATTTGCAGAGGCAAATATCAGAGGATATGACAGTAGAACTCCTGCAGCAGAGACTAAATAATTTGATGATGATGATCGGTCTCCATTAAATTTAAACAATAGAAGTGATACTTAGTTTTCAAACTACAGCCTTTGACGTGGGCTTCGCGGTACGTAATCTCTCTACATCTGGAGTTTGTGATAGCAATTAGTGTCAAAGTATGATAAAGTATCTAAATATATAACTCAAAGGTGACTGACTGACTGACTGACATAGTGATCTATCAACGTACAGCCCAAACCACTGGACGGATCGGGTTGAAATTTGGCATGCAGGTAGATGTTATGACGTAGGCATCCGCTAAGAAAGGATTTTACGAAACTCCACCCCTAAAGGGGTAAAACGGGATCCACGCGTACGAAGTCGCGGGCAGCCGCTAGTGTGTTATAAGCGTAAAGAAGTTTTTACGTGTTAAGGGATTCTGTTAGAAAAACTGCCTTATCTGCCTTGAAAAAATAACTACAGGTTCTTCTAAGCCTGCCTCCATTGTGGTGAAGGTAAGTCAAGAGAAGACGGCATTAGCATGCGTTAAAATGACATTACCGCGCCACGCTCACTTGCCTCGGAAACAATATTATGAATGTTGAATAATTCCGCTGGCGACCCGAAAGTTGTCCGGTGGGTAACGGTTCCGTATGAAAAGTTCGATTTAGGCCCAGTTTTTTGATTCGTAATTAAAATAACAAATAGTCAAATTTGACAGATGTCAAATGACAAGTGGTTAATTAACAGAAAAAAATGTTTTTCGAACAATGGTTAGCTTGACTTTTAGTACATTTTTTAACTATTAGTTTACATTTTGTTAATATTTAACCATTAGTAGCAAAATTTAACAATTTGTTATTTTAACTATGAATCAAAAAACTGGGCCTTAATACGGTTGAAAACGACACTTTTCAATAATAATATGATAATCTAGTACCTACTTTCAATTACGCAGCTGTATTAATTAGCCTTATAGAGAGCCGCAGGAATGGATGTTATTCATGTAATCAAAAGTTAAAAATACTACAATAAAGTGGGTTACACAATGAGACACATGATTATTCTGTATAATTGCCTTGATTTGAGACTGATTAGGAAACCTTAACATAGGTAATAATAACACATATTATTTTATCTATAATAAAAGTAAGAATTTAACATTATCTTGTTTTCTATTTAATTTGAAACCACCAACTGAATGTCGCCCAGAAAACCCTTCGCTTTCTATTGAAAAGACCACAGAAAAATACATTTTCGCGAGATATCAAAGAGGATTCTGGTTTCTCCACAACTACGAAGGAACCCTAACAACACACATACACGTCCGTTGTCACAACCTACATGGACGTAATGAGGTTCTTATCTGACTAATTAAAAGTCGATTTGCCCGCTTTCTACCCGCTAATCCCGCGTGCATAATCGTGTGACACTGACAGTGACGTTACTCCATGATTGATGTTCTGTGGCCTGTCACTTAGCGTAGTTAGTCTGTTCCCCGGGTTTGCTTTTAAACTTTTTCATGTCAAATGAATGAAAAATTATATGGTTCTAAGGAGACCAATCGCGATAATATGACTGTAAAATAGCGACATTATACACAGGGACACCTGAAAATATGCAAATAAGGCGTATTTAAGTTGCTAATTAGACAGTGCATAAGGTAAAAAAAGGTATTATATTGAGAAAATGTAATGATTTTAATAAAATAGTAAAATTTTCTCAACTTATCTCTACTTTTATCATTGATACCGATTTAAAAGCATTATTAATCCAACCTTAATTTTTACTTAAAAAGAAAGTTATTTGTAACAAAACAAGATAATATCAATAAAAATTGTTTGAAAAATAGGTCCGTTTTGAATTTGGCATCATTAATTTATTAAGAAATTTTGAGAAGAAAGAAGAAGAACCGATCAATCGTGCTCAGAGTCCATACATTCTAATGTGTCATGAAAAAACGCCATACATTTTAGTTAGTTATTACATTTCGCATACATCTAAATATTATTAATGTGACGACGTAGACAGGCGTAACTAGCCTATGATTTATTCAGTGTTTATTCAACTACCTGCAACTTTGTATGGCTAACGGCTGGAATGGCTACTATGGTGCCTATGGCCCACGCATTCCTTGTTACTTATCCCTATTATGTAGATTGCACTTTTTACCATAGATATATTCTGTTTTTAATTGCTTATACTCGTATTCAGCTCAGTCGTCTAATACCTTGTAATCAAATCTTACAAGTTATATCCAGTCTACTTTCTGGAGTTCAATCGAATTTCAACTTCGTACAGTCAACTGCAAATAGTTCGTGACTTCCAAAGTAGCCAAAAAGTTGAAAACCAACCTTATTCCAAATTGTAACAAAGACGTGTTGCGAACTTTTTGACTACTTTGGGTGTCACGAACTAAGTATTTGACGCTGACTGTACACAAATAAGAAAAGAAAAAGACACAATAAGTAGAGCGAAAAGCGCCCTGGATTTCTGCTTTTCAGGAGGTGTATAGTTGTTATTAATTATCTAGAAACGTAAAAATATGTTGCAGGATGCCTTCTATTACATTTTATAGATGTTTGTGTCATTAAAAAAAACAAATGATTAATTAAAGTAAGTATATTTTTAAAGCACATAGTTGAGCTTAATTTTAATTTTACTGCAGTATTAAGTTGCCGTAAAAAAATAAACTAAAATTTTTATGAATATTGGCATTTATGGGGTGTTGATTTCAATCAATGTATTCATGAAGGTGAATTCAATTCACTTACCTAGACATGAACAACTTTTAACTTGAAAGAAGTATCTAATAGATAGGTATGGAAATCGCAAAAAATAATTTCCACTTTTCATAGCTATGCGATCGGTCGATGAAGCGATGAGGCTTTAGGCAGGTTACACATTAATTGACACCCAGCAAATGGGGATTTTATTATTTTAGGTGTACATTGGTGAGGTAATTTATGAACGACTTAAAAAAGGAGGAAAGACTCTTTTTATTTAGGTAACTGTAAGTTTAAAAAAGATCCTGTATTCAACTGTAGGTAAGCAAAAATTAAAGTATTTCTCCAGTCAGACTGTGACCACGACCGGTGCAATCCGGTCGAAAAGTTAAAACATTAATTTTCAGTACGAAATGGGTCCTTTAGAATTTTAATTCTAAAACACAATATACTTACTTACTCGTGTCCTTCCAGAAATGTAACGAAACTATACCGAACCCTTTCCAGGCAAGAACAGCTGGACTTGTTTGATATTGTTTATCTTATGTGCAACCAGCTTTATCATTATCACGAGAACATTTACAGCACCACACTAAAAGCTAAGTGTAAACTGTAAGTTCTTTAGTAGTTCTCGACACTTGCAATTAGTTACAATGTTGCCATTACTTTGTGATACTTCAAGTAATTATAATGCGGTCTCGGGGTAATTATAGGTTTGAACCTTTTAAGTGTATTGGGGTAACTTGGGACTGTAAAAAATATGTTTCAATGTACTGCTGTAATATGACGTAGTGACAGTTATTATTTTTGCCTGTTACTTATTGCTCTTTTTTGAATCATTCAAAGAACACATTTATGTAGAGACATAGCAGTCTCTCTAACTTTCTCAAAATCGTTTCGTGTTGCTCTGCGTGTTTTGTCTTATGTCAATGATGTGTACTTGATAACAATATCTATGTCTGTTATAGTAATAGAAAAACAATCGACAGCGCAAAATCTATTTATTAATCTTACCTATTTTGCTACAACTACACTACTTTAGGTTAACATACCGTCTAAAACTTAGAACAATGGACCTGAAACGCTGGTTAACAGTTTTATTTAGTAATGAAACTTGAAAGATCGTCCGCATAAAATCATTGTTAAGATTTTAAGTAAATAGAGAGTCTGTCTCCGGTACAAATCACTGTACAAACCAAAGCCCCAAGGTTTTTCTCTTTTTGAGTATCAGTTGATCAGTTCGGCACCAGCGCGAGACCAATTGATTCGGCTGCTGCGTGCCTCAGTTGGTTTAACCCGACTCTCCAAAAAGACGAGCCGAGAATTGAATCTTACGCGTCCGGTGCTTGACCGCATCCTTTGTAGGGTTAAAACTTGGACAGTTATACATCGAAGAGTTTGGAGAGTGTTTTAAAATGCTGCAGGGTTGAAGTCGGAGATGGATGAGTTGCAACGCGAGGTTGTGGTCAAATGTAGAGAGGTACCAGAGCTGAAAAACGCTATCATCACGAGCGGGCCGCGCTCCAAAATATCCGTGGTAATATTGTTTGTTTGTCGATTTTCTCTGTTTTCGGTAAGTAACTCGATTTGCTTTTTGTTCGCGACGCACAAAGGGGGCTAAATTTTGTTAGTAGTCGTGCCTGAGAACGTCGTGACGACGTTTTTGGGAGGATACACGATCGGCCCGTGAGTAATCAATTATTTGTCATTAAAACAAATATTGAGTTACGGTTTCGTCTTGCGAGCGTTTGATGCGTCCCAGTTTTTTGCTTGATTCTTGAATCAGACCGCACAGATTGGTTGGATGTTAAGGATAAATTGTTGTTAACAGTAACATTAAAGTGATCGTCTTTTGCTATTGTTGTTGTAACTTCAGTGACAACTTTGGTTTTAGACATTATCAGAGAACAAAAACACAAAAAAGTTTTATCTTATTAAGAATTCGAACCTAAAACTTCTCTCGAAAAAGTCTGACTTTTCAATTCAATAACTGGGTATTTGGTTAACTTATTTACTTTTAAAGCAGTAAAAATTAGGTTCATACAAAACTTCGCGTATTTGGATTTTATCCAACCTCAGTATTTGACTTTAACATAAATATCCATAGGAGATAAGGTCATTTAAAACCTTAAAATGCTTGCCCATAGAGGTAAACGTTAAGTTAAAGAGTTCAGTTAATTCGTCGCGTTGTCTTCGAGTAGGTATATCCGGCGTAACATTGTTAATTTCCATTGTTGTACAATTAATTGGTTTTACAATTATCAGTCCCACATTATTTAAAGCGGAATTACGTCAGCTAATTGAGAGGCGTATCGACTCGTGTTTCCTTTGACCTCTGATTGAATAAAGTCACTGACCGATTGACAATTAGCTGCTTAACACGCTTTTTGTTTGTCCAACAATCGGATTTATTCGAAAACACTCGGACAAGAAACAGAGTGAACGCCCTAAGCAATTTATTTTAAATTAAGTCCCTAAGATGGCAGAAAAAAGGAAATCGTGGAGACTGGCATCACATCCGCTGTGACATCAGTCACGAAGCGATCCGGTGATTGATTCCGTTAACCGCAAATGGTCAACGCCAAACCTTCAATCGACACCTCGGATTGTGACCAAAAATAGTTTTTATTCTCTGTAGAGTTAGGCGAAAAATTGGCCAGCAAACAGACCTGTCAGAACGGCAATACTTCTTCATCAGCGCTCGTGCTCTTTAATATTGTCACATTACCGTTAACCTGACGGAGCGCGGTGCCTTTGTGCTCGTCATTTCAAAAACTAATTACTTTTATTGCGCGAAAGCGAACCGGACGCGCGTAATTTTTTCCCTAACGCGTCCGTTTCCGGCGTCGACGACAAAAAAAACATTCGAATATTGAATTTGAAAAATCGTAACCCTCGTAACTGAATTTACACGATGGCCACTAACGACGGTAAAATAACAATTATGGTGACTAGATGCTATCTGTGTAATTTGGTCGCTCAAATTCGTGTCGCTGTAATGGGACCGGCAGTTTTATTGTGTTATTTACACAAATAAAAACGTTTATTTTTACATTTTCCCAAAATTAAATATGGGCTAATTTGTGTTGGCCGAATTACGTTGTTATAACTCGTGTGATTCAGATAATAGGCAAGTGCGGCTCTGTTTTAAATCAAGGATTCTCTACTAAGATTTGTAAGTGTTGTAGAAAATTCTTAAAATTTATCAAATAAAATAATATTGTCGCCAGTCGTGGTGGATCTGCTTTTAAAAAATAGAGGTATTAAAAAATAAAATTGCACACATTAAACAAATTAAATACTTAAATACTGGTCACAAATCAGACACGTCATATTATGACGTCGCTATTCGCTAAAATATGATCGTAATATCTTAAAACATGTATAGTAGAGAAACCAATGATTATCATATTTTACGCCAGCAAAAATATATGTAGAGGTTCTATTCTCGACCGACAATTATTATTGTCAAACAAATCGAAATAATTTAACAATTACGTAAGCGGAACCCTAAAATCTGGCGACAAGGGCGGCATTATCAAACGCTCGTTTATTATTCGTGTTATTACTTGTGTAATTCGTGTGCAATTACAACGCTCCTGTCGTAATCAGCCCTCGTATGCGCAAGCGCACTTATCTAAAGGTGGGTCTATGCTAGACGAGCCGAGCACGAGCTAGTGTTGTAAGAAACTCGAGTATTGGAGTCTTATTTTATTAAAGATGGCTATTTTTGACTATAGTCTTATAAATAAAACTTAGAGCTCATGTTTTTATTTCAATTTTATTTAAAGTTTTACTAAACTTAATAATAAAACAGATAAAATAATCACCCATACACCAACTCAAGTTCACGACTCAAATAATTGAAAAGGCTCTAAGAACTTAGAAAACTTAAAGGACTTATATGACTCATGTGACTAACGAGCCCCAGTTTTTAAAATGGACGCAAATTTCGAAATGAAGATCGGAGGTGTTATCCGTTGTTTGTATTGTTCCTATACCGGAGGAATAGTTTAGGTGTGCATCTCGAAGTGCACCTATGTTGACTAATATAAAGATTTTAAGCTTTATGTTTACAAAGATGAATAAAAAGTACCAGGGCAAAATAACATAGGTAGCTACGCTTTGAGGAACAGTTTAGGTGCGCCTCAAATTGAGTGCACTTCGAGGAATACCTCCAAGCCGAGACGCTCTATTCGCGGTGTCAAATGTGGGCCTATAACAATCACTCTCCTTGAACATAGTAGAGTGCGATGCAAATCCTTTTATGTTAGTCAAAAAACCAACAAGTTGAGCACAGTCGAGCACGATCCTAATGCTCAAAGCGCGCTCGTCGAGCCTCCAAATTATGTGAGTGATTAAAACGAGCTTTTGTTTGACACTGGGTTTCATTATAGTTTTTCTTAATTGAAATTATGATATTTATTAAATATTAATTTGGTTCATTCGTTCGGTTCAGCCAAATGACGTCCACTGCTGGACAAAGGCCTCCCCAAGGCTTTCCATATCGATCGGTCCTACGCTGCCCGCATCCAGGTTCTTCCCGCGACCTTCACCAGATCGGTCGGTCTAGCTAGTGGGAGGCCTGTCCACGCTACGTCTTCCGGCCCGTGGTTCATCATCATCATCATTTCAGCCATAGGACATCCACTGCTGAACATAGGCCTCCCCCAATAAGCCCGTGGTTGCAACTCGAGAACTTTTCTTCCCTAACGGTAAACGTCTCTACGAGCTATAAAAAGGTCGTAACATGACCCCGCAGGAGAACCAAAGTAACCGACATAGCTCGCAGAATTGCTAAAATCAAGTGGCAGTGGGCGGGGCACATAGCTCGTAGAGACGATGGCCGTTGGGGCAGGAAAGTTCTTGAGTGGCGACCACGGGCTGGAAGACGTAGCGTGGGCAGGCCTCCTACTAGGTGGACCGACGATCTGGTAAAGGTCGCGGGAAGAGCCTGGATGCGGGCAGCGCAGGACCGTTCATTGTGGAAAACCTTGGGGGAGGCCTTTGTCCAGCAGTGGACGTCATTTGGCTGAAAAGAAAGAAGAAAGAACATGACCCCGAGTAGGTCTGTCCACGCTACACGAATTTTGGCTCGGCTCGTGCTCCGCTCATGCTCGGCTCGTCTAGCGTAAACCCACCTTAACTCTATTACAATTGTCATTCATTAAAAAGCATTTATGCGATGCAAAATGGCACGTCCAAGTTTAATGAAATAAAATTTGCATGGCCTCCGTTCGGCCGTGATTATTTAAAGTGGTAAATTCGTGAGAAGATTTTTTTGGGGTATGTGCACCTTATTTGGGCGCTGAGCTGTTTGTATTGTTAACTTGGAAAACAATGGCTGTTTCCTGATTCAATTGCAAAACTAAATGTTAGATTACATCGTTTTCTGACTTCACACCTATTTGTTCATGAAAATCTTTGGAACTATAAGGTGGAATTCGTTTGGGTAAGAATTAATATTCTGACACTTGTAAATATTAGGTGTAAGAGATTTTCAATAGATTGGAAAACAATTCTAAAAGGCAATGCCGGAAATTGGCGTCTTTTATTTTTCGCGCGGCCATCGACCAAACTTTGTTTTTTGATTACAAAATAGTATAATAAACCAAACTTACTATGACATGTATACCTCTAAACTCAGTCTGAACTGAGTTACGAGCATTAGAAGTTTGATGATTTTCATACTAGATTTGCTTTTTGCGCGCAAAGTTTTCTAACAAATTGCAACAAAATAGTGAGATTGTATGTGTAAAGAAACAATACCATCCATTAAAGGCTCCAGACATCAGTATGGAGCAGAATCAGCGCAATAAAAAAATAGCGCAATATTTTGTTGCAATTTCTTACAAAACTTGCGCACAAAAAGCAAATCTAAGTATGAAAATCATCAAACTTCTAATGCTCGTAACTCAGTTCAGACTGAGTTTAGAGGTATACATGCCATAGTAAGTTTGGTTTATTACACTATTTTGTAATCAAAAAACAAAGTTTGGTCGATGGCCGCGCGAAAAAAAAAAGACGCCACTTTCCATACAAAATCTGGCATTGCCATTTAGGAAACTAAAGCTAGTTTCAGTACCTTTAGGCCTTAGTAGACAATACGGATTTATTAGAAACACTTGGAAACTATGTCTTCCCGAAATGCGAAGGTTATACCTTACAGTTATTTTTTACGTATGTTCTGGGGTTTTCACATTAAAAATTGGTTCTGCAATCGATTTGATGATTTTGGTTTTGAGATCGAAAATACATAAGTACAATAAATTTTATTATTACAATTTAATAAAAATACTATTTAGGTAGAGCCACCATTTATCCTTCATTGAGTTATTTTAAAGTAAACACTTTTATCTTAATGCAAATAATTAAATAATTAAACTAGAAGTGCCTACTTACTAATACGAGTAGTACGATAAACATTAATTACTTCAATGTTACAATCATCTAACTTAATTAAAAGTTGTTAGTCACAAATTAAATACCTTAAATTAGTAATTGGGTTAGTTAAAATGTTTTGCTAATGTTTGGAGATACTTACTTAAGTGTTTAGCAAAATTAGTAGAAAGGATTTACGTAAGTTGACTAATGCCCGTTTTCACTACCAATCCCTAATTTTAAAGTGATCTCTATGAAAACAAAATTCCTGTTATGTGTTACCATAGGGGTCACTTAAAATTAGGGATTGATGGTGAAAACGGGCATAATTCTATTTAACTTGCAGTTTGTAATTACACTTTAAAAATGTGTTATGCTTTAACCGTCACTGACTTATAACAAGGACTTATCAGCCAATATTGCTTATAATATACTCGTATGGCTATCTGGCTGTTTAATACGATAACTGTTTCGGGTTTGAATCTTGCGAAGGATAACAATTTAGGCCGATAAGTACGAACATTTACCTCTGTGGAGTCAAGGTTTGTAGTATAATGTACGAGTATATTCATAACAGGTACCTATTTAAGTGACAAGAAACGTATTTCAATCGCCATAGTACCTATCTACATAAATTAATCAAACAGAAATATACAATTTACAATGTAAGTGAAAATAAAACTAATTACTTAGAAATAGTAGAGTAGTGAGGACATCCACTGTAAATAGGAAGGCATGAAAAGTACCGATGTTATATTTTTTCACCATATTACTTTTTTTAAGTGTAGCAAAGAAAGTATTTTTGCGTTTGATTATTTAGATAATTTGGGAAATTAAAAAATACTAGACTTTCAACCACTCTACCTACTCGATACCCACCAAGTCAATATTGAAACTAATAATGATTACGTACTACGCGAAGGTTCCACTTGCATTCATTTCAGTTAATTATAAAAAGAAATGAAATTTATTAAGGTATTTATTCAATTTTCAAACTACTACAGTAAAAAATAAATAGGTAGGGGAGACTGGGGCTGGTCCTAACAAATTTTGATTTGAGCGTAATATTTTCTAAACTGCTTTAGCAAGAAACATGGTTTTTTGGTACGTGATGTCAAATTTAATGAGCTTTACGTAAAGTACAACAAAATGTATATAATAATTACCATATCTGAGAAAAATCGAGTTTTGCCAAACAAGTCACTTGTTAGATCTTACCCCCGGTTTGGGGTTGGTTTTAACATCGCTGGGGAAAGTTTTAACAGCGGGGGTAAGAAATGATTTATAGTTGGGAATGGGATTTTGGCTAAGATAAACAACAAAATAATAATCAATGTTTATTAGAAACACTAATAAAATTAAATGCGGTTCCTTACCGTTCATAAAATAAACAGAAAACTTAAATTTTATTAGTTAAATAAACTGACTCACTCAATCAGCATTACTCAAATCAAAGAACAAAAAATAATTTTTGATCATCAAATGATCATTGAAATTCGGCTCCTTACCGTTTAAACATGTGTAATAAGCTTAAAACTTACTAAATCTATCTTTATCAAATAAAATAACAAAAAAAATACTCCTCTAATAAATCAACATACAACTTTGGTTATAAAAGTCAGTCTTACTCAATGTTCGAGGCAAATATTAACGCGTTAGAACCTACCCCGTGCATTTTGTTAAAACCAACCCCACGACCTCATTTTGCACAAAATTATTGTTTTTCTTTTACCGGTTATATTTTCGATTAAAACTTTGAAATTAATGAAAAATACAATAAATTCGGATTTATGCAATACCAAAGCCAATTTTCTACGATACATATTTAAAGAGTAATGCAAAAAATTAAACACGTAAAAAAGTTCATTTTCCTGTGAAATTGGAGGCGTCTGACGCAACCTGCTCCCGTGACGCTTGGCCGGCAACTGACAGGTCGAGACACGTTCGCGCTTATTCGTAGGCACAAAGTGCGTTGGAATTAGCGTGGTAAGTCGAATAGGTTCTATGTAATTACGCTGTTAGTATTTACCCCTGTTAAAACCAGCCCCAGTCTCCCCTAGGTACCTGAGTATTTCTTCATTACCTACTAAGTAAATTGTCATCAATCGTGTAGCCAGAATACTTTTCAGTCGAGTATTTTATTTCTTGTGACCTTAATTTAGGAGTTATGTATTTAAAATTACATGTCATTTTAGCACAAAAACGAGATAAGCCTTAAGAATGACCTCTCATAGTTATTTTTTTGCGAGTAATCATAAGATAAGCTTTGCTAAGAAAGGCCTAATCTTTAAAGGTCACTTATTGTTGAGCTTAATTCTTCGAAGTCAAACTTTTAAAGCTGCTTTGGGTTGAGTTAATTACTTTTTATCCACCTTTAAACTTTTCATAGAGTTTTTAATACCTACTCAAAATAACTCGAGAAATTGCGGAATTCTTACTTCGTGTGACTAGGGATTAAAAATAAAAACGAACTTGAAATAATAGCACATTTTGAATTACCAATTTCTTGTCGCACAATAATTTTGTTATTAGTATAATAATAATGAATCAGTAAAATATAATTAAATAAGTAATAAATCATTATGACTGTATCCTGTTTTTGTCATTAATAAATAAAAATAAAATGGCACGTTACTTAGATGTCAATAGATTAGATTGGTAGTGATTAATCGGACACTTTTTATAACTTCCAATCCATTATTGCGATAGTTGTCTTGATTTATTTAATAAGCATTATTATTCATTAAAACAATTTCGAAATAAATGAACTTAAAACAATATTTTACACATTGGGGGCAGAAAACTTCTCGAGTGGCGGCCACGGGCAGGAAAACGTAGTGTAGACAGGTCTTTACTAGCTGGACCGACGATCTGGTGATGGTCGAGGTAAGCACCTGGATGCGGGCAGTGCAGGACCGTTTGTTGTGGAAATCCTTGGGGAAGACCTTTGTCCAGCAGTAGACGTCATTTGGCTGAAACGGCCGAACAAACTATTCGATTTCGAACCCTGGTAGGACAATCATTGTATAATATCTAACTTAGGTTACGAAATCAAAAGAGGTTTGTCAGAAATTCTATCTTGGTTTGTACAAGGCACAACCTATTCCAACAAAATTATAGTCAACTTTCTAATTGTGTTCTGAAAACTTTTCCGTCGAAATCGCATTAAAATGTCGTGTTAAAATAACAATCCGTAAAACGATTTCGTATTATTACACACGGAATTGCGCACGCGAGGCACTCTCGGCCGTGCCAAATGTCATTTTAATAGTTTTAATTACGTTCCCTTGCCGGCTAATTACCTGTCCGCCATCATGGAGTTATTTCATCATTTACATCGGTTCATTCAGGACGTCTTGTAAATGCCTTGCAAATGAGATCTTATCGCCATCATCCCTAATTCCATCAATTCATCCCAAATTGTAATTCCATCAATTTTGTCAACGCCTACCAGGCGGTTCGTGTTAAGATCCGTTAGTTGTTTGTGGGAGTACTGGGGAAAGGAGGAGTTAATGTGTTCGAGAAAATAGATGTCTGGAAGATTCTCTGAATAATTTCTATTGTAATTAAGGTTTCCATCTGCATTTAGTCAAACGCTGAACTAACTCAGATTATTAGTAGGTACATCATTATTTTAAATCTGTTCATTGTATGATTACACTATGATGAATCTCAGTTTCATTTATTTATAGGTTCAATATTCAGTCCAATTCATAATTCTTAAAGACGACGTCTTAATTCCTAACTACTAACTAATACAAATGCATGCAACATTCTTTACTATAAGACTTAACAAGTATTCTTAGTATTAGATTGATTATTTGTTTCGAAAACTATTCCGTCTATTCAATTCACATTTTTGTTTAGCATTGAAAAATTGTATGACGATTATTGTACATACAGGGTGGAAACGTTAAGTGATCTCACTCGATTATTTCTAAACTATACAAGATATCGAAAAACTGATTACTGATTCTGAAAGTGCTTCATAAGCTCTTTCAAGCGGTACCAATAATAGGTTACAGAATAAACTGGATCTATCCGAAATATCAATGTTTCCAGCTTTCATACATTTAGTAAAACCACATAATATTAAAAACTATACAAGATATTCAAAAACTGGTTACTGATCCTGAAAGTGCTTCACGAGCTCTATCCAACAGTACCAATAATAGGTTACAAAATAAACTGCATTCATTCTAAAATTCAATGTTTCCAGCTTCCATACATTTAGTACAGCCACAGTCATGGCACTTATGTCTTGTTAATATTATAGCAAGTAAAGCCTAAAACCAATGTTTTCCAAGAATAATTTTAAATAAGAATGCTACCTACGAGTTCATTTTAAGTGTTTATTATTTAATAAAAAAAAACTTCTATTATTATTGTTTGGCTGGCATACATTTAGTATGGAGGCTGAAAACATTAAATTTTCGGATAGATCCAGTTAATTTTGTAACCTAATATTGGTACCGTTGGATAGGGCTTGTGAAGTACTTTCAGGATTAGTAATCAGTTTTTCGATATCTTGTATAGTTTAGAAATAATCGAATGAGATCACTTATCGTTTCCACCCTGTATAATATGTACTTCAGATAATGAAGCGGTAATAATGAATTAGGTAAAAGAAGTGGAAAAAGGAGGAGTAAACAATAAAATAGTGTGGATAAAACGCTTAATAATTTCTATTGTAATTAACCGAAGGTTTCCATTTGCATTAGGAATAGAACTAAAAATACTGATTATTATGTTTTTTTCTGCTTTTATGTTGGACGTTGGACGATACATTTCAAATTCCACTTCTATCGTAATCATTATTGTACTTTTGGTAATTAATTGTTTATTCTAAACATCACTGCTTTGAATGTAATATGTCAATCGAAACTTATGGCCAAGCCACTTATGCTGCAAATATGAATTGCTTCATTTGGATCAGTAATCCACGCAAATACCAAGCTATAAAATGAGTGTTATTACCGAGGTATCGCTTTAACCGAAGCGCCATAACTGTGTTGCCAATGTACAGCATCCCTATCAATTTTATAGCCCTAGGCGCTATTAGAGCAAAGGCACCGACATTTATAAATAAACACCATTCGTTGGCCCTATATAAAGATTTCATAGCTTCTAATTGGATACCTAATATGGCTCCCAATGTCGAATACAGAGAAGGGAGTTCATTATTGCAAAGCGTAGGTAAATTAAACCATATGAGGTTTCTATATGATAGCGACATGCAACATTAAGCGTTTTTATAACTTTCCTGCTATTCAATTACCCTTATTAGGTTTCGAAATAAAAATTACGGTGGCAATAATAAATGGTACTTGCATCTTCTAATTGGATGCCATTAAATTGCTACAAGTTATCATTATTTTTAATTGATTAGTAACTTAATTATCTATTGTTCTATTTTTTTCTATCCCACTAACATTATTAGAAAAATAAATAACAAGTTATTGTTTAAATCAAAACGAAGTAAAACTGGTGACTTTGACAAAGTAGGTATGTATATGCTATTTAAAATCAGTCATTAATTTGCGGTCTAAGTAATTATATCGCTAGTGAGCCTCAGTTAGGCTTTTGACACGGCAGACAAACGCATATATCGTGACTTCGCCCAGTAAAGTCGGTTTGTTGATAAAGTCAATTAGTGGTATCGAAGTAGGGACTTGTATCAACTGATTCGGCCCACCTCCGCGGCCGTAGCGAAGCCCGCCCGCCGCCATTGGCCGGGCGTTCCGCAGGGGAGTGGCTTGGGCCCGCTACTTTTTTGTTATGCTTTTTCGAGTCGTGCGTAGGTGACCGCGGAGCCAAGTTTATTCTGAACCAGTTGATTGGAGGCGTCGGTGTGTCACAGTTTATTGCTTTGTTGTCGATCGACACGTCACCGCGTGTCGTATATTGTGTCAATAGAAGCCGTTTCGTTCGTGCCGGTTACGTTTCCGTCTCGTGTTTGACAAGGACTTTTCAAGGAAACAGTTCGCTGATTTAGAATCAGGTAAGCGTTTTCAATTTAATTACGTTTAGTGGAAGCAATTAAAGTCTGTAATTAGAATTTATTGAAAGAGAAGTGAAATCTCACAAATGTTATGTAGGCTTAACGGTTTAAAACTTTGAAATTTATTTGATAATTGTTGTGAAAATAGATTTTATGAATTGATAAAATCTAAATAAGAGCATAACTAGTTTTAATTTATTTTCGCTTCTATTATACAAACTGATATTTTATTTATGATTGTAATTACACTAGCGTGGCCTTCTTTACTAGTATTATTTTTTGCCTAATAACTAAAATATTAGCTATTTACGGTAAAAGGTAAATTAATTTTAATTTAATATTAATACTTGTATTAATGCTACGATACAGTTAGTTTCTTATTTATTATTAACGCAATATTGGTAAGATTAAATTTTCTCTTCTTACTATTTCTTTATTATAAACTTTTGTAGAGCCGTCATAAACGTTAAATAATTTGATATGTCTTGATCACATGAATAACCTTCCTGTACAAAAGTTAAAACATTTTTAATACAATAAATAATTAGACACCTGTAAAATAATATCAGGAAATCGAAATGTAATTCCAATTAAATATGCTACTATGAATTGTAAAAAAATCAAAATAATTAACTTGGGTAATTATTAAAATAATGAAGGTAAAACATTAATAATATATCATTCAATTAGATTAATAATTGGCTTGAATTATGTGCAAAATATTTTCAATAATTTCACATTTAACCCTAATATAGTAATGAAAATACGATAAAACAATACAATAAGGTTTTGTTAAAAACAAGCAAAGATAAAGTTAGATAATAGATAAATAAATAATTATTTGCAAACACTTCAACACACAATAGTGAATAACAGTTAAGTCCGTGATGAACAAGACAAAAGCAATTTTAAAGAGGTGATTAATATGGATAAAAGTTATTGTTTCGTAATTTGGACTACATAAAAACGAAAATTAATTAACTACAACTTAATAACGCGTCGGACATTAAGTTTTTACTGAGGAGTCTCCCGCCGTCCCCTAATTACGTGAAACAATTAATTATTGGGATAATGACATTATTTTGATAGCAAAATGGCGCGCTCCCATTAATCAAAATGCACAACAACCTTATTTGACGACTTCCATCATATTTTTTTGAGTTGAAAAAGGCATAATGGCTGATATTCCAAAGGCATTTGCATAATTAGGTGAATTTTATTGCTTTATTGAATTAAAGCCGATGTCAGGCTCAAAATTGAAATCAGCGGGGGTTCCTGTGTTGTTAATTTTGTTTATAGCTTGTATTATGGCCAGCTCCGGACGTATTTCCATATCTCAGCTCTATAAACGTTGTTAGACACTACACGACCAGCAACAATAGTGAATTTTATGTTATTGATCTCGATTTTATTATGCTATTACAATGGAATGCTATATTCCTGGTTTTTATGGATTTCTAAACTTTTATAACTGTGCGTTATAGTTTATTAATAAACGTTTATTCAAATTTGATGTAGGTTTCAAGTTTATTGTGTTTCTTATTCTCGAGTGTTAAACTGAACGTCAAAATAAAGACATTTAATATTAGTTTCTAATGTTAATAGGTTGTGAACTTGTTTCTTAATTATATTCCCCTTAAGTGTGTGTAGTTTATTACCTGATTATACACATATTATAAGTGTGATTTAGAATTTAAAAACGTACTATAGATACATCGTCCGCAGCTGTATTTTCGTCTTGTTCAGTCGTTTCGAATGTTATATTCTCCACAATATTATATTTGGTAATATTCGAAGATACTAAGTTTGCAAAATATGTGTTATAACATGTTAACTTAATTTATTTTTTTGCAATTCGCAAAGATTCTCTCTCCCAATCCGATTAATTTAGGAGTGATTTTTCACTAAGGATTTCCTTGTTAATGGCTTCAAATTACGGAAAATTTATTAGTAATCAGCTAGAGGCAAGTGCCCCATGGTGTAATCCATCATGCGCCGTTCTCGCCATTCCTTCAGCCGGATCGGTGGCTCGAGCAATCAGGAAGCGACTTACACAACCAGTTTTTCTCGTGGCCCCACTTTTTACTCTAACCTTAATATAATTACTCACCACGTTCCAGATATCTTTATTACCCTTTCAACTGATCTCACGTCATTCTACAATGTACTCCAAATTGAGTTCTCACAACACAATGCGTTGTGGAAAGAGTGATTTTAAGCGATTTTTTACTAAAGGGTTGTCCGATCTCAATTCGATTATCGTGGCCAGTGTAAAAAGAGCTGCTGCCCGCCCCTTTCGGTGCGATGACTTGATGACGGAGGGAAGCCTCGGCTGAAGGTCAGAGATCTCATTACGGCAGCCGAGATAAAACCCTCGCGATGACTTGCGGATGCCTCCGGAACGCGAGCAGCATTGTTGATTGTATTAGAGTTAATTAGATCTTAATTAACATTCAGGTTTCTCATTACACGCTACTCTGCGCTACCAGCGGCATTTACAATAGGAAAGTTGATCTACATCCATACGAATTATATCTTGATGATTTTTTGTGTTCGGATATTAAATTGAAGGTTTTGTTTTTGTTTATTATTATGTGGTGATGAAATTGGATCATTATATGTATAGCAGTCATTGTGGTAGCAAGATAATAGTACAAGTGGCCATATCATATGCTAGATGGCTTCATGATACGGGCGTTGTATAATTAGCTATGTTGAAATTGTTTAAAGATACTTTTGCGTAATCAAGAAAATGATTACACGAAGAAAAGTAAAAAGCATTAACATTTATAAATTTCATTTTAATGGCTGATGTAAAAACCGATATCCACGTTGAAAAAGAAAAACTAAACATTGAAAAGATATGCATTGAATGGTAATCTCGATGATACAAAGGAATAATTAGTCAATGCAATTATAGACGGTGGTAGAGCAAGCAAAAACTTGATTACCAGTGAACTAAGCGAGCTGCTTGAAATCGTTTGTGAGATTTCAAAGGTAGCTTAAGGGAAGAAAAATAGAACTAGAATGAAATAAAAGCTGATGTTAGCAGTAACTTTTGAACATCAAGTAACGAAACAAATGCCAACGTAGTTTAATAAGAGATCCTCTAAGGATAAAACATATAATTACATAATTTAGAACCTAGGACACCAATTAATCTAGAATAGGAACATTTTGACATTCAAGAAAAGATTTTAACAATAACAAACTTATCCAATCCTCCATTAGAGAATAGCATTCGAAGGCAGAAGAAATGCCGAGGCTATCTGCAGACGGCGATCGGTGAGTCAACGCTTATCTTCAGATATAAGCTGAGACACCATTAACACTTAAGACCAGACCTAATGGACAAAAACATTAATCCCTGCCCGCTTAAACTGCGAACGGAGAATCCCCCGTAACAAAGTTTTGGGAGGGTTTTGTTGTTCTGAGTGTTAAGTAGGTAGCGAGTGTTTAAAAATGAATTGTCTGGGACCGAGAACGTTGATAAAAAGCAGTTCTGCTTCAAGATTGGCGATTGGTATGACATTGTAAGTTGTGCATAATTTGGAGTGTAAGCCAAATCCTTAATAATTGCTCTCAGGTAAATTCGAGGGGGTTGTTCTTGCAGTGACACTAAATGATCGGATAATGATGATGACAGATCTGAAATTTGACTGCTACTCAATAAGTGTACATCTTGAAGTTCATTTACCACTCAAACAGAGTTTTCTTCGATAAAGGTCACTGACGATTTTTTGTGTTCAGTAAACTAAAAAATTTCTTCTATTATTTTCTGAAGGAATATCATATCTTTAGCGTGGATTTTGAACGAGGCATTCGCTATAGGATTCACCGCTTGTCACCACGTTTAGAAATATTACTCGCCCGTTAAAAAACCGTTGTATACCTCAAACACAACGTGTCAAAATTCAGTAGTCCTCAAAGCCAAGGCATGTGAGTAGCGACGGGTGTAAACCGGGATTATCGGTGGACTAATGGCCCGGGGAGGACGTTATCGAATTAGGCGCCAGGCGTCCAACCACTAATCCTATTATAGCTGAGACCGAGACGAGGGAACGTGGTTCTGACATTGTTAGGCTACCTGAGTCACAAAATATGAGTAGTTAAATATTATGATTGTGTCAAAAACTTTTTAAGCGAGTTAGCGTGGGAATTGCAATGATGAATCGTACGTATTTCTTGTTTAAATATACCATAATCTTACAACATAGTTGAACTCTGGCTTAAATTGTCATTTAGTATAGAAATGTCATTTTAATCCAGTGTTCATCCTAGGTTTAACTTTTTATTAATAAAGGGGGATAGAGTTTTGACATCCAGAGCTTTATTTTACATTGTGCACTTATGTACCTATAAGGCATTGTGATAAATAGAATACTGTGAACACATAGACCTTCAGCAAAGACTAAAAGACAAAATACTTTACCTACTTACGTAAAATTACAAAATTTTCTTTGATGAATTACTCCAACGAAATGACCATGCATATGTGATGTTACTTTTAAGAATTTTTGAGAATAGCACTATGAATTTGCGATGGCAACAATTTAAAACGTCTTTTAGCGACACTCTTTGTTCGATAGTACGAGTAATTCAGAAAACATGAAATTAGGAAAGGATCGAAGTGATCCTGCTTCAGATTTGGCGACTCTAAAACGTGTCATGGTTATTTCAACTCTGGCTGAATATTGAGCAAAACTTCTTTTCAGCACTTGCTATAAGTTTCTCTTGGAGCTGGTAGAGCTTAAAAGGTAGAGCTTTCTTTTCATTTATTTTTGCAAAAGTAAAAAAAAATACAGCTGTTTCTCCGAGTTTTAAAGACAATAATCCTATAACCTTCAATAGTTAACGTAAGCCGGTACTTGTTATTTATTTTTCATATTCTTCTTTTTCCATTAAAACCATGTATTATTGTTAATAACGTTTATAATGAAGCTAATTTAAAATGATTCGTAATAAAGGGGAATTACGCGTCTGAATGCTTGTCATTTCTATTAATTTTTAGTGTGCCTTTTTTGATTGTCATCATAAATATGTCCGTTACACCATTATTCGTTGCATTACATCGCTATTTTACAAAACTAATTTAAAGTAAAGAACTTTTTCAATTAGGACTATAGGAACGTCAAATACATCATACTTGCCAAATTGGCTGCAATAGTCCGTGCGTATACGACGTGAGGTGTTAGGGTTGCTACACACATAAGCGGGCCAGCATTAATCGGAACACCCGGGTGTTACAATCGAATATTATGTTAGTAGACATAATTGTTCTGGACGTGTGTTTGTCACCTAATTCTTCCTCCTCTGTCGTTCCTCCTATTTGGTTAAAATTATGTATTTTATTAAAATAGGTTCCTGGATGACTTGAAAAAATAATTGGACCCGGTAGATAGCGCTGCTATCTATCGGCATGGTAGTGGTATTAGAAGTAGTTTTGGTAGTGATAGATAGGTAGAGTAGAATGGGGTATGGGGTGGTACGAACTTCGCCAGGCTAGCTTGTGTAAGTAAAGTGTAAGTGTGTAAAAAGTCGTTCGGCTTTGCCATTACTGAAGCCGAAAGTGAAGAGATTTCGTCGGCTTGGCTTTCTTGTTCAACAAATACTCCCGAACAATGCCGGCCTGCTTATGTGTGTATCAACCCTTAGACAGCAACTAGTTTTTACGCGTACTCAATAGCGTATGTATTAAATTATTGCACACCCTGCGAATATTAATTGAAACACTATATCGTACGTAACCGTTTCATTGCACGTCGAGTGATAATCGAATAATTATTGATGGTAAACTGCATTCTTCGCAATTTTTTGTTTTAAGTCTAACAACAATAGCATTAGAATTCTAACTGACGCCCATATTCTGCCATTAGTGACGTCATGTTATTTTTGCACCTTATCTTTATGTCAGTCCAACCCTTGCCAGTGTGGAGAGTGTAGGCCTAATTTTCCATTTGCATTTGGTAGAGTCCTCATGTAGTAGATACTAAATGACCTGATGATTATGAATTTAAATAAATTAGACCCAGTTTTTACTTAATAGTTTTTTCATTTGACATCTGTCAAATTTGACTATTATTTATTTTGACTACGAATCAAAAAACTGGGCCTTAGGCAAGTGACGAAATGTTTTTCAAACAATGTTTAGCTTTAATTTTAGTACTATTTTTAACTATTAGTTTACATTTTGTTAATATTTAAAGTAGCAAAATTTTGACTATTAGTTATTTTAAGTATGAATAATAAAACTGGGCCTTTAGTCTTTGAGTAGTAGCTGGGTTCTACCGAGTGCATAAAATTGTCTTCATCTCAAGATGGGATCATACTACTTACCTATCTAATTACTAACAGACTAGGTAATTATTCGTAGCATTTTTGGATGAGTACTCTTTTATTTAATTTTCTTCAAGCAATTGAACTAGTTACGTAAAATTCAATTTCCACCGATCGTAATTAACTAAGCCCAGTGGAAAGAGACGAAAACCAACAAAAAGTCAAGGCTTATTTAACAGACGGGGCAAACGAACTCGATACCGCTAACTCGATCATAAAAACTATCGGCTGACAATGTATCGATTATTCGGTCGACAGAGCCAATACCCCGGTAATATTTGATATTCGCGAGGCGACGAACCGTTAAAATCTACTTCTCGATTGGTTTATTTAATTTGGAGATTCTTTTACTATTTGCACTAGGGCCCGGTAGACTGGCGATTGCTGTTTTTGTAATTGAATTTCACATTGCAAGGTGGGAATTAAAAATCTGCGCATTCAAACGAACATTGCATTTAAGTTAGAGTGGGTGCAAAAATACTGACAGGGATATCGGGCGGGATCGATTTTAGGGAACGATCTTAGTCACTTTAACTTTGACAGACGTCAAAAATCTGTCAAACTCCATACAAAAAATGCCGGTTATCGTTATAGTTACGGTCAAAGTAAGGTGGTACAACTCAGCCTAAAAGTATTATAGTAGGTATACTATCTCAATTCAAATTTAAATTTAATCCTATTCGTTTATATCCTAGCATAATCAGGGCACTCGCTAAACTGTCACAAGGACATTACTGCACCATAAGGCAACCAGAAAAACATATATGCCAACAATCTTGCGAAACTGAAACTTCAACAAATGACCATAAAATCAATGAGATTTCACAGAACACAAATCTTAATATTTATCAAACGAAATTAAAGACCGTCTCTAATGAAAACAGAAGACAATCCATATAAAACAAATGATTATATGTAAGACATGCTAACTTATTTATGATCTTATTGTAATTAGATCAGAAGATGCAATTTAGCATAATCAATAACGGTCATAATGCTAACCAGTTGTGCAAGCAACAAATTATATGAATTAATAAGGAAAAGCGCGAATAAATACCAATTACTTCAATTAATGATCTCACCGCAGCATCTGTTAATTGGTAGAAAGTATTGCTTACAAATAAACATGGATAAGGTGATGTTCGACTAGGAATCATGGTTCCGTATTTTATGGCATCTTTAGATCTTGTTTATAGGTTCGTAAGTCCTTGAAGGGTTTGCATCATTAAAATATTTTAAGAATTTGTACCTACTTGCAACAAATAGATACAAAATAAAGTTTTAGAGCCTGTTTCATCACTTACTGATAAAGTCCTTGTTAGTTTTATAAAACTAACAAGGACTTTATCAGTAAGTGATGAAAGGTTACGAAGACAAAATTAGAGAAGAGAAGAAAAGATTTCTTGTAAGAAATCTTTTCTTCTCTTCTCTAATTTTGTCTTCGTAACCTTTCTGTCAGATAAATTCAACAGGTCTCGGATAGTCTAAAGATATACTATGTGGAACTCTACCATAAACCCGTGATGATTACCTTATGTAGAGTATCCTTCTCTTTGCTTAATCTTTAATTACTGAAAAACAACATGGAAGCCACTTGGTGGACCGACGATCTGGTGAAGGTTCCGGGAAGCACCTGGATGTGGGCATGCGGCCGTTGTGGAAATCCGTCCTTTGTTCAGCAGTGAACGGCATTTGGTTGTTAAGAATTCCTCCATTTTTCTTTTGACATACTTATAAGAATGACTAGTTCACCTGCAGTAAAACTGGTGACTAATCCCTCATTTAAATTACTGAAGCAAGAGAACCTTTTGATTATCTTTTATGCTTTTGCTTTTGTGCCAAAAAGTGTACCGGTTTCTGCTGCACATGCTTCTGTGTGAAAAAAAAAACATTGTTTCTTCTGCCCTTGCTTCTGTCTCTGTCCCAAAAATATCCTTGAAATGGTTTCCCCATTTTCGCCATAAAACCAACCGAACCCTGTAGCAATGGCGTTGCGACTACCGGCGCGTGAGGCAGATGCGCCGACGCAGGTGGCGTCACGCTCGCCGTACTTCGGCGCTATCTAATCACCGTGAAAATTACTAACACTGTTCTTTGGCGAACTAACCATGCTGTTCAATTTCTAATAGAAGGGACAAGGACTTCTGTTGAACTGACTTATACCCGGTTGAAATGATCTGTTATGCCCCATCATCAAATTCCAAATCATCAGTTCATTTAGTCATTAGCCCATTACCAGGGGTTTCCTCTACCCTTTCTCAAGGCCAAATCCTTCATTTGCCTCTGGTGAATCTAGAGATAAATTGAGGAGCTGGTCCACCCACACTTACGCTAGCCACGTGTGTTGGAGAGTCGTTTTGCCTACGGAGAGTTAATACATAAATGATATTTCTTCTAAACTACTTACACTCAGCTGATAGAAGGGAGAACTTTTAATTGGGCACAAGAGTCACCCCTTTTTAATCAAACCGGGGTTTTTACATTACATCAAAGATTTCTAGTTTACTTAGGTATGTGCATACACAGATGACGTTGCACAATTGATGGGTTAATTGCTTAAGGCTTGGTATTTCTGCTAAAGTAGGTATTTCGCGCTGTCAAAATCTGCGCGCGCAATTCTTCGCCGAAGACAGCGCGCCAAAGAGCTCCCGCCACAATTTCCAGCAACATAGTATAGAAATACGCAGTCGGTTAGGTTAGGTCGACTTCCTTCCCTTCAAGCGTCACACTCACAACACTTTCTAATACAAATCATATCCAAGTGATACAAATTAAAACACCTTACAGACTTTTTGGGAATATATTCTAGAATCGAATAAATATGAAATATAACTGCAGAAGTAAACACGGTTCAAAGTGGCCGAGGCGTCGCCTGACCTTCTGGAAGTTCTGCGCCGGCTTAAAGAATTTCAAGATTACGTCACCCGACCTATCGGTAGGCCCTTGAAAGCTTGAGCGACTGGAAAAACATTTTATGATAAGTTACTCTTAGTAGCGATTATTTAGAGCTTGGATAATAAATTATAGTTGTTGCAATTCACGAAGCTTTGCATGTGGTTAATAACATTAATCAGTACACGCATTAATTTTGTTCAGTCTCTTTGTTTATTAATAAATAAAAATATCATACTAAAATTGCAGAAACATATTTGTTTGTATTGGTCTGGGTGTTTTCTTTCTATAATATGTATGACGTATGTACGGGGTTCTGTATCGAAAATTACTATGAGCATCACACGCGGTTACCTGCTTACCTCTGTGCACTCATGGGAGTTTAAGCAGAGGTCCCTAGAGTTTGACTTTGAGCTTTGTTTATAGTCATTACGAAGCAGACTGATGGGAAACTGCACTGTCTTGATTTCGAAAGGGCAATTTGACGGTGTTAGGGGAATTCTAGGAATAAATACAGAGTCTCCTCATTGAGATTGAGACATTTCAATTTGAGATTTCACTTGACATTGAACACAATCTGGCATGGATGACAAGCCTGGGCAAATGCAGCGAGGGTACGGGATGAAAACACCAGCGCATTAAAAAAGGAGTTTAACTTTGCCTCTAGGTCTTTCAAAAGAGTCATTGCAAGGGCGAAGTCGGAGCACATTGGTAGAATTGGTGGGAAGCTAGAGCGTCTTCCTTCTGGAACTCGTGCGTTCTGGTCTCTTGCCAAAGCTATCCAAGGAAATTTCTGCACGCCATCATTTCCACCCCTGCACATGGGAAACGGTTCGTTGGCCCACGATGCAAAGGAGAAAGCCGATCTTCTGGGCAAACTCTTTGCGTCCAACTCGACACTGGATGACGGGTGACATGAGCCACCGATTATACCAAGGTGTGAGAGCTGTATGCCGGATATCCGGTTCCACCAAAGCTCAGTACGCCTGGCTCGTGCTGAGGACGTGCGCTCCAGAGTTAGCACCGGTTTTAACGCGCCTTTTTCGGCTCTCCTACCTCTCTGGCATAGTCCCGACCTCATGGAGGACAGCTTTGGTGCACCCGATCCCTAAAAAAGGTGACCGCTCAAATCCGTCCAACTATAGGCCGATAGCAATCACCTCCTTGTTCTCGAAGATAATGGAATCCATTATCAACAGCCAGCTCCTTCGGTACCTAGAGGCCCACCAGTTGCTAAGTGACCGACAGTACGGTTTCCGTGGAGGTCGCTCGGCTGGTGATCTTCTGGTCTACTTGACACATTGTTGGGCACAGGCGATCGAGACTAAGGGGGAAGCATTGGCGGTCAGTTTGGACATGGCGAAGGCCTTCGATCGGGTTTGGCACAAAGCGCTTCTTTCGAAGCTCCCTTCCTATGAGCTTCCCGAGAAATTATGCGGATGGGTCGCCAGCTTTTTAGCAGACAGAAGTATTAAGGTCGCTGTCGACAGCAAATGCTCAGACTCTATGTCTGTGAATGCTGGTGTCCCCCAAGGCTGTGTGCTATCGCCTACGCTCTTCCTTCTGCATATCAATGATATGCTGCAAATTAGCGGCATTCATTGCTATGCGGACGACAGCACGGTTGATGCCGCTTATACCGGCCGCGCAAATATCTCTCGGGAGAACGTCATTGAGAGCCGTAACAAACTTGTATCCGAAATTGAAACCTCCTTGAAGGAGGTCTCAGACTGGGGTCGACGCAATTTGGTCCAATTTAACCCTACAAAGACACAAGTTTGCGCGTTCACCGCCAAAAAGTTGCCGTTTGTCGTATCCCGCTGTTTCGAGAGCACTCCCCTAACTGCCTCAGCCAATATCGGAATCCTTGGTGTCGACATATCGAGCGAAGTCCAGTTCCGTGGTCATTTAGAGGGTAAGGCTAAATTAGCCTCGAAGAAGCTTGGTGTGCTCAATAGATCGAGACGGTATTTCACTCCAGCCCATCGTCTGCAACTTTACAAGGCGCAGGTTCGGCCTCATATGGAATACTGTTCTCATCTTTGGGCAGGTGCGCCCCAGTACCAGCTTCTCCCTCTGGACCGCATTGAACGGAGAGCAGCTCGAATCGTTGACTGCCAGGACATTTCGGATCGGCTTGACCCCTTGGCGCTGCGTAGAGATGTATCCTCACTGTGCATCTTCTATCGCATGTATCACGGGGAGTGCTCCGAAGAATTATCCGGACTTATTCCTGCCGCCACTTTTCGCCACCGATCTACCCGACAGCAGCAGCACTTCCACCCCCATCACTTAGATGGTTGGCAGTCCACAACAGTACGTTTCTCTAGAAACTTCCTGCCCCGTACAACCAAACTGTGGAATGGACTGTCGTCTGCGGTGTTTCCGGACGGATACGACCTGCAAGCTTTCAAGAGGAGAGCGTATCTTTACCTTAAAGGCCGGCAACGCACCTGTAACGCCCCTGGGTCTGCGGGTGTCTATGGGCGACGGTAATCACTTACCATCAGGTGATCCGTCTGCTCGTTTGCCTCCTATCACATAAAAAAAAAAAAAAAAAAAGAAAAAAAAAAAAAAAAAAAGGAGTTTTCAAACACTTGTAAAAATAAAAAGTAATTAAATCAAAGGCACTAAGTAGTATTGATATCAACTTCGAAGAAAATGACTGCCAAAATTACTTTCTACCCGTTCCACACGTCTTTCATGAATTATATTAAGGAATTGTTAAGCTAAATTTCAAGTAGATTGAACCAAGGAATCACTTTGTCCCATACAAACTTTGCCCCCGTTTTTCACCCCCTTCATTTCATGACCCCATTTCGGAAAATCTTTTCTTATGAGATGCCTACGTCATACAAAGAACACACCTTCCAACTTTCAGGTCTCTACGATATCCGTCAGTCATTTAGGACAAAGCATTTTCATTAGTTGTCCAATACTCTATCGTTCCAGGTATGTCATTGACAGGAGGGCGCTACTATCTTAATGGGTTATTCATTAGTCCCAACTTTATGCCACTTGACATTTCAGAATCGTTTGACTTTAGATACCTAAGTGATTTGATATTCGGAGTCTTTTAATGAAATCAAGTTCTGAAATAACTTGAGGTGTTGTACCCAATCAAGCTTTTCATTGCAGGACAGTTAAATGGTTTTATTATTAGTTTTTTCTCTAAGTCTTAATTTGTCAGAGTAGGTAAAGGCTCCATGAGAGCAAAATTTAGCATTATAATATAGTTTTTAATTTTTTTCTTGAAATATTTGACGCCTTGTAATCTCTCGTTAATATAGGTCCACACAAATAAATAATGTTTGACTTCGACTTTAATAATTATGCTCTTACATAATTATAAATAAACTAGGTTTCCGCCCGCTGCTTCGCCCGCGTGGAATTTTTCGGTTTTTATATAATCTATTACACTCAGATATAATGTGGCTTTCTATTGGTGAAAGATTTTTTTAAAATCGGTTCAGTAGATCCCGAGATTACCCCTTACAATTTAACAAATATACAAACACACAAACTTTACCTCTTTATAATATTAGATATAGATAGGTAATTTGAAACCCTATTTTGTTTTATTCTTTTTTTTATTTTAAATATTTCACAATCCAAACTAATATTTACTGTAAGTAAATGCTAAATAGTAAATATTAGTTTGGATTGTGAAATATCCTACTAATATTATAAAGGCGAAAGTTTGGGTGTCTAGATGTCATGATGTCTGGATGTTTGTTACTCTATCACGCAAAAACTACTGAACGGATTTTGTTGAAACTTCACAGTATTATTGTTTATAACCCAGATTAACATTATGACGATATGTGGCAAATAAATTTCAATAAATAAATAAGACGTGTCTAAAAAGCGCCATCTATCGTCATTGGTTAAAATCTACAGCACTGGACAAACTACGGTATGACGTTCGTAAATATTCATTCGGGGGAAGCCGTGAAACGCCATCTATCAACAACGAAGTAAAACATCATAATTATCTAACGGGGGTAAAACGAAGTCGCGGGCTGCTGCTAGTTTATAATAGGTAGCTTTCCCTCCGCAACCTTATTGGTATTCCATGTATGTGTCTTTTAACTGATTTCTGTTAAACATTTCATGTAAAATTTTTCCAGTTATAACTCTATTTACATCTGCATCTGTAAGCAAGGATTCATGTTCTCCAGCCCAGATGCCATGTACAGAATCGTCTTTCAGTGACGTGCAGCTGCCCCTATATTTGACCTAATTTTTATTATTTATTTGTGTCATTGTGCTCTTCTAAAGTAAGACGATTATATGTAGGTACTATAAAAATGTAATTTTAACTCATTGGTTTTGTCTCATATTTGAGGAATGTACTATGTATCATGAGTAGGGTCTTAGTTTAAAAGGATGCCAACGATTTAAATTTCAATAGGTAGACAAAATTCATAATTCTTAATTATCAAAAATTTTAGCTTTCTCCAGTAACACTGATGTTATTATACTGTGACTCATCAAAGTCATCATTGTCAAAAATATTGACAAATCGCGAACTGTCACGACCAAAAAACTGACACGCGTCCGTCCTCCGTAAGCGCCACCGCGCGACTGATTGAGATTGTCCAAGCCGTCATGGGCGATTTTTTCCACATTTTTTAACATAGTAACTAAATAAGAGCCAATATAAAAATTTCATCCGTTAAAAGCCCTCAAGTTATTTCTGAACTTTAGTTTAGTAAAAGATTCAGAATCTCAAATCGCTTATTTAAAAAATAAAACCATAAATAGAAAACGAATAGAGGTAACTTTGGGAATTTATTCTATCGAGTCAACTTCATCAAATCGTGTTTCCATCCGTTAATAGCCCTAGAAAATATCCTCAACTATGCCCAAATAAAATCTTAGCCTTTAATTTTACTGTTTAGTACATCAAAAATGAAAAATGAAAACCTCATTTTCGCCATTTTCACTGCTACCCGGCCTTAAAAGAAAATTACGTCAAAAAAACTAACAATTTGGAATGTTCCGTACAGCCATCGTTTTGTAGATCGGATCCATTTAATCCATATAATTGATCTAGCGATGTAATTAAACATTGTTTAATTGGATCTCTGTCGCAAACTAATTAGTTGTTTTTTGTTGATCACACTCAATTAGCCGGCAGATTGTTTTAAGTCATAACTAAATGGGCTCTTCGGTTGGTTCAGTAGTAGGTACCAATAAAAGTATTTATTGGTAACCATTGTATTTTATCGCGGTATGAAATAGGTAAGAAATTTTGCAGTCGGCTCTACTAAAAATTATGTCTCAGGATATCCTCAGAGAGAGAGACGTTTTCGAGACGCTTATACTGTATTTTCCCTTTTTGTTTTAATCTAAGATTGAGATTAATTTCAATACTATCTCTTGTCTGTTTCATTACTCAACAAATTATAGTTATAATTATTCTACATATTAAATAAAATGTCCAAGCATAGTTATAAATAATAGTTACACTACATTTAAAACAGTCTTTGTGAGCTAACCGTTTTATTTAATTTTTTTAAGTAAGGTATTTATTTATTTTTGTTAATTTCATCAGATCTTTTTTGCTGCCTCTTTCTAAGCCTTTGTTTGCACAAAGGCGTATCTGAAAGGTTACGAGTAATCGTAACTCGTAACCCTCTAAATTTTAATTCAAAAAGGAGTTTCATTCTTGAGTTCAATTACCTGCACCAGTATGTAAAAATAACCTTGTTTATTTCATCAAATAAAATTAGGGTCAATGTATTTTACAATGTTTTCACAGAAATAAAGAGTTATTTCGTTGGAAACGTTAGGTCTAAACGAGTTTGAAGCACGCAAAAAATAAGCTACGCAGTGCGTTAAATAAGTGGGACTTACAATTAACGACTTTTTACGTTGTGCATAAGTGCTTAGTCTTTGTTTTAAAATTAGTTTTCTTTTATTTATCTGGTTAAAATTTAGAAAACATGTTACAGAAAGTAATGCTTCAGATGTTAGTTACAATTTTAAATGGCCTTTAAGTAACGGTTTAAATATAAAGATAGCCAAAACCGACACTTCTGCTAGGGCAGAAATACCGTAATTAGAGCTATTATTAATTAGAATAATTACCGGTAGTAGTAATTAGAGTCCTATCTCTAATTAGGCACTTACTACGTTGCCAATTTAAACTGCTGACTAAATAATTAGGCCACACTTACCTTATAAATGAAGGTCATAGGATTTTAATCAGTTGCACAAAATAGAGATATCAAAGAACGTTCTCACTAAACATAATTAAAAAATATTTAATTAATATCTGTTGACTACGAATGAATGTTAAAAAAATATTATTTAAATTAACAAAAACTTATAAAATAAGAAGGGCGTAGCGTGTTTTTTGTTCACCCAGTATAATTTAATTTGATACTTAAACGAAAATAAATAATACAATACTTATCACATACAGAATAGGTACAGATATTCAGTATAGATAAAGATGAGCAAACCAATCGCATGGTGTAAACACCATGGAAGCATTAGTGCGCGACCAAACGTTAGTCTTTGTACAGTTGACAGCTCATCAAAATATAAATTTTTATTGAAAAATCGCACTTATTAAAACAACTTAAGATACCACAGTGTTAATATTGATGTGCTGTTGTCTACTTACGCAGTCCTTTAAGTAAACAATAACGCCTTTTTAGGAACCCAAGTACGAGTAAGCTTGCAATTTTATTGTGTCCAGTACGTTAGAGTTTTTATGACTAACAGTTGATATAAGAAAACTTGTGTTCATCAATAATTATTGTAGTTTTATTGGCATCTAGATAGTATTATTTTTAAATAATTCATACCGCATGGAGCAGGATATCTTAAGTCATCTTATTCATCATAGGTACTTCTTATTTTTTGTTCTAATCTGTCACAAAAATGAATTTGAATCATTATTAAAACAACACAAAGTGACATCTTTATAAAAGCATACGTTTAAATCAACTGTCTTGCCAAATTCATGAAAACGGACGAAAAATAAATTCATTTGGCTAACGCCCGTATTCACAAACTATGCTTGCTTAGTTGCACCAACTTACTTTAACTTTGTCAAACGTTAAAATCTGTCAAACTCAATACAAAAAGCACCGGTTATTGTCAATGTTACGGTTAAAATAAGGTGGTGCAATTCAGCCTAAGTGAAGCAGTAAATTGAACGCAGCGTTGAATAGAGCTCTGTGATTGGTTTGTATGTCACCCTGTGCGTTCACGCGCACTGTGAGACCTCATAGTAATGTTTGTAAATACGGGCGTAAGAATGTGTTCCGATTTTCAACCCTATAATGAATACACTTTTTTACTGGAATATAGATTTCTAAAAACAAAGGTAATCTAAAATAGTTCTTACTCGTATCGTTCGTGCGCTAATCCCCTAGTAATGAGTAGAAAAAATAATGATAGCAAAAACCGTAGAAGTGATAAACATTGATACGGCAAGGTGAAATTTCTTCGCAAAAATGTCTTGGTTAATGTACTTTTTACTAGACCTTTTTCAAAGTAATGGGCTATGTTGATCTGCTAACAACGATATTATATGTTAATTCAAAGATTATGAGCGGATCTAATTGTATGTTAAGACATTACGGAACGAAGACTTGCTTGAATATAGAGCTGGCTAACCCGGTTGGTTTTTTGATTGGAAATACCATAATGAATAAAGATTTTTCCTAAATGTGACTAGAAATGATGAAGTTCTGAGGAACAAACTTACAACCGTATCTAATTCTTGCTGAACTTCAAAATATCCGCCTCCTTTTTGAGGGTCATTTAAAATGCATGAATCCTATTACTCATATTTATCATCTTTTAGTTTTTTTATCCACAACGAGGAAACTCTTGGCCTGTATCTCACCTGATGGTAAGTGACGATCAGGCCGAAGGTGGAAGCGAGCTTCACCCGGAATCCTCAACCACGTAGGAACTGGCAATCTTACCTCTAATTGCCATAACTTAGTTATTTTCTAGTCAAATATCGAAAGTCATTGCGAACTGGGTGATAATAATTGACAAAATAAGTAACAGATACAGAACATAGGTACTCATTGTTATTAACCACAAAATTAGTTCATTCATCGTATATTCTAGAAAAATATCTAGAATGATCTTTTGTTCCGTCACAGTAGGTATGTCATGACGCTGCGTTGGAACCGTTTACGCTACGCTATGCGTCTCAATTAACCATTTATCTCTTGGTTGCCACCATATTTTGTCTTTTATGTAGCTGAAAATAACGTATAAAATCAGTAAACATTTGTTAGAAAAATAGTATCCAAAATTCGCGAAATTGTGATGTGGAATATGTTCTACTAGGCTTGGATTGGTTTAGGAATCTGTATTTGACTTGAAACCCTTTCTCAATTTTTTTCGTTCTAGTTATCCTTCTTTAAAATTCTCCTAACTCAATTTCCAAAGTCAACATTCTGGACTAATGTATTATGCTACGATTAATAAAATTGATCCGATAAATTCTAGGATTTTATTATCCAACCCATTGACTTTCCTTTATAAACTTTAATAATTGTGATGAAAGCAAGCGGATGTTTGCATATTGCAATTTAGATGGGGAAATGCGATATAATGTGTAATTGTGCTTGACGCATGATCGCCGCAGGGCAGCACACTGGGGCCACCGTTGTAATATGTAGCCAAATGTACTGTTTTTGTAATTATCTTTATCTTTACGGGTGTACCTTTGTGTTATATTCCGCGTAGTACATTGTTAATTGAGTGGACTAATCAGTGGCTAGATCTGTTCAACGTATTAGCGATTAATGATACAAATAATTGAAGGGCGCTGAGGAAATGGTTAGAACGTTTACGATTTTTTATTGCTCTGATAACAAAGTTATTAGAATGTTTGTGATAGTGAAGTTAAAAGCAGAAAAATACAGTCTTATCTAATGAATTCAAGTTTGTAGCTATAATAGAGTTTCAATTGTTATAATAGTAATTTTAAGTGCTACACATGTCTAGGTCAACAGGCAAAAAATAAGGCTTATCTTCGTATCCAACCAATTTATCTAAATTCCCAATAAGGTATGAGTAAATATGAGTCTTAGATTGCAATGTGAATAGGTGTTAAGACTGTGAAAGGATACACCTCGACAACAGAATTAACCAAATTTTCCTTTCACACAGATTCGTCTAAACCATCATGGGAGTATCAGAGCCTGGTTCCTCCAGCACTCCTGACCTGCCTCCCATGGACTCCGAGCGTCCCGGGTCTGGCAGCGGGATCGACGACGAAGACATCCCTCGGAGGAAGCAGAGGAGGTACCGGACCACCTTCACGAGCTACCAGCTGGATGAACTGGAGAAGGCTTTTGGGAGGACGCATTACCCTGACGTGTTTACCAGGTGAGGCATTTTTCTTAAAATTGGCATTGTTTGTTTAAAATAGAGTAATAATAAGTAATGTTTGTGTTAGGAGTAGGTTCACTACAATACTCCAACGGACAACCCTCGAATTGGCAGTCCGATGTTGATGCCGCTGGGTTATTGACATCTTAAAAATTGACGTCATGTCTATAAAGCAGTAAAAATATTTTTTATTTTGGGACTTTTAAGATCTTTTGAAAAGGAAGTGAGAATAAAGTCGATAAACATTTGGGGTGTTTCTAAGTTTGGTGAAGTGATATGTGGTTAAAACCTTTTTTTATTAATAAATAATACAAATTAACGCAATACCTTTTCCATATATTGTTAAAATACTTCCAATTTCTCTACATTTTTCTAAGCTAATGTCCTCTCTGATAAAATTTTCTAAGATTCTACAACTGTGTATCTTCTCTTTAAGTTACCACCTGCCCCTATCACTTCACTGGATCCCAGAACTTACCCCAATGGAACCTAACTCTTCACCATCACCGCCCAGCAGAGGGCTTGATGATGAAGACTTGCCTCAGAGAAAGCAAAGAAGGTGTAGAACAACCTTCTCGACTTGCCAACTCAATAAGTTGGAGAGAGCTTTCTTGAGGACGCAATACCCTGATGTTTTTATGAGGTGAGAACTAGGGACTACATTTTTTAGGAAAAACAGGTATTTTATATTCTTGGTTTCTAAATTGTTGACCTTTCTTAACTCAAATCTCGTCCTTAGTACCCTATAAAATAGATTAAGAGTAGGCGCACACCGGTGATTTTTAGTTGGCCGATAGTTGTGCCCGATTTTAATTTGTATGAAGAATCGGCCAAATCGAATCGGCGTAGTGTGCGCACTCCCATACCTACATGCCCACACTGATCAACTGCCCGACTAAACTATCGGCCGATAAAAAATCAACGGTGTGCGCCTACTCTTAGTTCAAGGGCGTTTCAAGCACGATTTCCAAGTATCCACATAACTTACGAAAATGTTTGGGAAAATGTCTGTGGCGCACTGCGTTATCTTCTTCATAAAAATACTTAAATACTATATTATTTTTGTATTATCTTTCAAAACTGATTTAGTCCTATTTGTTCTACTTCAAGATAATCGTAGGAATTCCGACTGCCTATCAGCCAAGGTTTTCAGGTCATCAACCTACTTAGCAGGGGGTCGCCTCGCTTTATCTACGGCTTGTAAACAATGGTCAAATTGGTTTAATAAGTATAGTTGTTCTTGCCGACTTGTACAGACTGCAGCACATCGAGCTAATCACTGAAGTCTCTTATGTAGCTGTAATAGTGGTTAATTGCAACTAAAATGTAAAGTCTGATGTGCTACCGCTGTACTATAAGATTTCCTTTCAAAGTACGTTGTTAAGTACAGTCAGCGTCAAAAAGTTCGTGATACACAAAGTGGCCAAAAAGTGGACAATGCAACCTTATTCTAATTGTAAAAAAGATGTTGATGTTTGTGGTCCTATGAGAATAAATGAAAAAAAAATGTTCTGCTAACTTTTTGGCGACTATGGGTGTCACAAAATATCTGACGCTGTATCGTGTGCTTACCATGAGTTCTCGTGGTAAGTATGCTCGCTAGCTAGGGCGTCAGAAAAATCTATGAAGATTTTAGTTCTTGAAAGTCGCCCCTAGGGACGATGTACAATCTGTCATACATTTAATGTCATTTTTTACGTAGTCGCTAGCAAGCACACCTAACTAACGTAAACTCATGGTAAACAAACGTTCTATTTCTACGATATAAACCATTTCAATTTTAAATTATTTTGTTACAGAGAAGAGCTTGCCTTGAAAATTGGACTCACCGAAGCTAGGATTCAGGTAAGCAACACATATTACACACACGCCCGAATTCAAAACATTACTATGAGGTTTCACAGTGCGCGTGGACGAACACGAACCAGTCACAGAGCTCTATTCAACGCTGTGTTCTATTTTCTGCTTCACTTAAGCAAGCATCGTTTGTGAATACGGGTGTGGCATATTACTTAAAGCTGTCTTACTTAAGTGCCCAGTCATAATAGTGTCAACTTGCAATAAATACTGTATTAAACGACTCTGTCTTTTACAGTTGACAGACAAATAAACTATATGACTCGCTAAACTATTGATTTCCTGTAGGTTCTGTATAATAATATAATAAAAAAATATTTCTGCATTTGTATTTGAATATTACTCAACGGTATTTTTAAAATTGTTAAGATATCGCCGATAGCGCCCCCACATGCGAGCGAATTATGTGAAATTAGTTTTTAATTAAACAAACATGTTTTGCTAAGTACCCGCTTGTGTCATAATAATAAAATGGGGAGTATAAATAGAAAAATATGTACGTGTAAATATTTCCATTTGCATGTGAACAAGTTCTTTTAATGTCAACACGGATATCGGCATCTAAATAGGCTACTAAATTAGCAATAAGACTAAATATCTTTATTTTGCATAATAATTACGAATATCACCTAAACGCGTGATAAAATGACGAGAAAGCCGATTAAATGAGGGCCGAAATTGATTGAGGTTGTAATATTTTACAAAATAAAACATACAAAAACTTTGAGTCCACCATCAAAGCGGGCGACTTCACTAAACGAATAATCGATTCAATTTTCGAAATTTCAATTCGATCGGAACTTGTTGTCGTTCATAATTATGACGTAATTATTGTTTTTTTCACGCAACCCTAAACGCGTCGCTCACCAAACTCATTATGGCCGGCAAAAAATCGCACGTTGGCCCCCCGCGGCCGCGACACGACGTCTCCGCTCAAAACATACCGCATTTACACATTGGTGGACAGTGTTTGTCAACTTTTGGGATGTTTACCCTATAAAAGGTTTGAATCCCTTTTCTTAAAAAGTTTTTATCGTCTGAAACGTAGAAATGATGACCTTCAAAACAGTCAACATTCGGACTCTACATTTTTGCTACCAAAACTAATTTGTTACAGTGTTTTATTTGTTGTATCGTACAATACATTCAAATGATATTTGTAGCTCACCAATATACTTATAGAGACACCTTTGTACTTGCCTTATTACAGATTTTAAGAAGGAAGAAAGTATTCCTGGTATTTTTCATTAATTTATTTACGTAGCTGTATGTAAGAGCATGCATACCTATGATAAGGAAATGAGCACCAACATCAACTTAACATCTAATGCTTTATCAAAATTCACAAAATTCAATTCAAACATAAATATTCAGTCCTTGTCAAATTTCAAATAACTTTATTCTGATACTTAGGTGGGGTGGCACCATACACTTTGAGAACCTGTATCCACCCACTCATATCTATTAGAATCTAAGATATTATCGTTATGATTGAGATGGAGCGACGTATCTTGACATTTAAAGGGCCTAATTGGGAAATTCGCTACTTTGACTTACAAATATGAAGTTAGAGGCGCTACTGTTTTAATCATTAACATTTATGTCAAATTAAGTTGATGTTAGATAAAGTCTGATGAAGAGCATATTTCATGGAATGAATACAATTTGAAACAACTGACGATCATTACTGATGATCGCTTTATAGCGATAAGACCGCCTAAATTGTGTCGTATCTTCGGTATTTCTCTTTCTTTTCTTATCTTATGTGGTGAACAATAAAGAATGTTATATCTATTTATCTATCATTATATGCGATAAACTGACACTTAGGCTGAGTTGCACCACCTAAATTTAAAGGTAACTATAATTTAACCGGTGCTCCTTGTATGGAGTTTGACAGATTTTTGACGTTTGTCAAAGTTAAAGTTAAAATTGAAGTCAACTGTCATGACTGTCCGTCAGTAACTAAAAATGAAAAGTTAATTACAATAGTATTTCGGAAATCAAAATTAAAGTTGTAAATGGAAATGATGTAGTGGAAGTTTCATCGATTTTTTTTAAATTCTCGAAGTAAAGATTTCCAGAATAAACCAGTATGAATGAACCAGCTAGAGAAAGAACCTGAAACACACACGTGATTGTCGCAAAATACATTTTCCATTTTTTGTTGTATTATGTCAATTTGTCACACAGTTCATTCATCAGAATTTTTGTAAGTTTTATACAATTAAAGTTATTTCTTGAAAACGTGAATAAGTTACATTTTTTTTAACGTTTAAAAATTATACCTCCCCCATCCCAACTTCCCAACTAATATTATAAATGCGAAAGTAACTCTGTCTGTCTGTCTGTCTGTTACGCTTTCCCGCTTAAACCTCGCAACCGATTTTGATGAAATTTGGCATAGAGATAGTTTGAGTCCCGGGAAAGAACATAGGATAGTTTTTATCCCGGTTTTTGAAACAGGGACGCGCGCGATAAAGTTTTTCTGTGACAGACAAAATTCCACGCGGGCGAAGCCGCGGGCGGAAAGCTAGTAATTTATATAAAAATACACATTAGTTTTAATGAAATTATTTATAAATTACAAAAAGTTAATTTTAGAAAATAATTGAAAATACTTGGGCATAATTAGATTTATGATTGTACAATGCTACTGGGCCTAGTACCTATAAATAAATATCCTTGGACATAATATTTACTCACAAAATAAACGATCTTGTTCACAAAATGAACCTTTATTGCAATACACGTATAAATAATATTATAACACGAATAGATATGTTTGTATTGAGCTGGGACTGAACCTGCTACCAGTACCAGGTTCTCTAGGCCAGAGACTATTAAATTGTGATTTGCATCATAGTAATTAATAGATAGACTAATCTTATGTGTCCCGAGCATCACATAGAGGCAATCTACCTAACCAGCGCGGACACCGCATTCATGTAAGAATCTTTCCACCGCTTTTCTTCTTTTTACTCATGTACTACATGCAATTAACTATCTCCCTCGTTCCTTTTATGTACAAGGTACGTTTCTATTAATTTCTCAAAAGGCTCACTAACTAAATTGACTCCATAAGAATATTAAAATAAAGTTAATTAAACCTATCGGTGAGAAAATTAATATTAAACGTGCTCACTTGATTATTACTTAATCAGCAATCATTATACCTATAAGGAAGCATTTAGTTATATAAGGTGAGCCTTAAATAATAACCTACTTCATGATACGTGTAAGTACGAAACTATTTAATTTTTTAATACACTACGCACGTATATGGCATGGTTTTAATAATAAAACTCATGTTACCATAATGTCATTAGTTTTCGGATATTCTTTATTTCACCAACCGGTCATTATGGAAATCATTTGGGAGGCCTATCGTCCTATGACTGAAATGATGATGATTCTTCTAAATCTCTACAAAAGCTGCGCTCACTTTTCGCCTATTACATAGCCTGTGTTACTAATATATTATTTGAAAATTCTAGAAAATAGCACTCGTAAATAAGTATTTTGTGACAGTTAAAAAGTGAAAATTTCAAAAAGCGCCTATTTACAACTACACAAGATTTAGTAAAATTAAGTATAATTCCTGTTTCTCAGTTCGATTTTGATAGAAACTATGACCCTTTATAAATTGAGCATTTGTCAAGAACAAAATATACTCTATAGGTCCATTTTTCACCCAATATTATGGTCATCTGACCCGCGGGTCATATCGCCTCGCCGCCACATTAATAATTTTCTTCAAAAGTAAACACAATTTCTTTAATCAACGTATCGTTGAGGCTTGTATTTGAGTGTTTTATGTAATTACTTTGTTGCCATAAACGTGGAAAGCGTTTTGGGCGATGATTAACATTTTAAAAAGTTAATTTTCTTACGTCACGATTGATCGTGTGTCGTGAAGGGCCGTTAGTTGTCGCGACAATCGTTTTATCGACAAATAAGGTGTACGTGACTTTATTGTGTCGATAAAATGTGTGGAATTTAACTCCAATGTTGACTTTTTAATTGTGTAGTTCATTTAAGTTACCAAAGGACATTGTCAGAAACCGCCTAAAAACCGCCCAAAAACATTAACCCATCATAATTATTTTCTATTTTTTTAAATACATTAAGCACCCATTCATTCTAATGGACACTTAAGCATTGAAAAATTAAATAAATAAGTCTTTTAACGTTTATTCTATAATACTATTACAACTTCCGGACGTTTTGGTGCGTGGCATGGTCTAAAACCTATCAAGTTCCATAATTTTTGCCGATAAAATCTGTACGAGGCATTACCGTACTTTATTGCTGGGAGTTCATGTATAGTGATGTTCCTGCGGCCATCATAGACAATAAAATATCGATTTTGAAAATAAAATAAATCGATTAAACTGCTTTGAAGACTAGATTTGCTATAAAAGCTAAAAAGATATTGACACTATTACAAGAAGCTATCTAAAGTGTCCAACTGGTCGAAGGTCGTAAATAAAATAAAAATAATTAGGACCATAAACTGATATTCATGGTATCATAACTGTAAAAGTGTCAGAATCCGATGTTGAATCCAATGCCAGTTGAAGTGAGAGAAACATATATCAACCTAGTATAGTTGCCAGTCTCTCATAATCTATGCCAATGAGTGTTTTCGCGATTGAAAAATCCCCCAGATGGCAATACGTAGACGCGAGGTCCAAATGCTGCATGATTGGTGGATTTTGACATATCTGTGACATATACAAGACATTGACAGATATGTCAAAATCCACCAATCATGCAGCATTTGGACCTCGCGTATACGTATTGCCATCTCGCGGATTTTTCAATCGCGAAAACCCTCATTCATAGCGCATGTATAATAATAGACCAAATGAACTTTTATAGATTGTGAAAGAGAAGATAAAGATTTTATTATTTTATTAAAATCTTGCCACGAGGTAGTTTTTCAGTAGAAACCAGGATTGGATAATCGCTACAGGCAAGTATCAGAACATTTTATAAATATTTTTAATCGATTATATCCTTGTGAATCGTTTTAATATATTGTCATTTTACTTTTTCAATTAAAACTTTTTCAATCCCTAGTCTTGTCAAACTGTCATAATGTCAACAAATTATAAATGTCACGTCAGTTGACTCAATTTCAGTCTTCTGTGCGTTTATTGTATTTTTATTTCAATGAAATAGTGCTAAAGGGTTAGTACTAAAAGTGAAAGCCTTTTTTCAGAAAGAAAACCAATGTGGTGCCCTTATTATTCATACTGTTTGAAAGTTACAAGTCAGTGATACAGAGTTGCCGCCATTATAACTCCGTAGTGATACCATACCAAAGAAGAAGTTTTCCTAAACACTTGTGTTATTTTTATATGTGATCAAATAAAAAGGATTAATTCTACTGCTCAAATGGAATAACTTATCCCAAGAGACCGAATATAAAAAAAAAACCTCTCCATAGAAATTATCACCATCACGAGAATGTGAATTTTTTTGAGAATTTGATATTGGTCCTGTAAGAAAAGTAGTTGTATTTCAGTAGTAGAATCAACCCTTCTTGTTTCATCAGCAAGAGTAACTATAAAAACGCCCTGTAGGTAGGTATTATTAAGCTGAAGAGTTTGTTTAGTGTCAAAGACTGTCACACAGTGTAAATTAAATTGGCATATTATGATAATGAACATAAAAACCAAATAAAATATTTATGTTAATATTTTTTCTATTTATTTATTTTCCCAAAGCTTCACAGTGACAGCTGAAACAGCAATACTTTTGTAAAACTAAACTTAGAACAAACTGTTACAAATATTTTACAAATTAAAATAAAACCGCATGTTGCTTTACTTTCTCGTATCCCAACTTCCCAACTAATATTATAAATGCGAAAGTAACTCTGTCTGTCTGTCTGTCTGTCTGTCTGTCTGTCTGTCTGTCTGTTACGCTTTCCCGCTTAAACCTCGCAACCGATTTTGATGAAATTTGGCATAGAGATAGTTTGAGTCCCGGGAAAGAACATAGGATAGTTTTTATCCCGGTTTTTGAAACAGGGACGCGCGCGATAAAGTTTTTCTGTGACAGACAAAATTCCACGCGGGCGAAGCCGCGGGCGGAAAGCTAGTAGGTAATAAATGTAATTAATGGCTAGATTATTAATGTTACTTTGTTACCCTCAATAGTGAGGAGATCTTATAAAATGGTAACCCTGATTTTCATTGTCATTCAAGTGCTCTTTCTTCGCATAGGCTTCTGTGATTTGGCCAAGGGCCACACACATTGCGATAACATTATGCGACATTGATTTGACAGCAGCGGAGTGAAGTCTTGCGACTATGCAAAATGATACCCTGTAATCGTAGCGCATATAGACATAGACGGGGCGGGGCACATAGCTCGTAGAGCTGATGGCCGCTGGGGCAGGAAAGTTCTTGAGTGGCGACCACTAGGTGGACCGACGATCTGGTGAAGGTCGCGGGAGGTGCCTGTATGCGAGCGGTGCAGGATCGGTCTTCGTGGAAATCCTTGGGGGAGGCCTTTGTCCAGCAGTGGACGTCTTTTCGGCTGAAACGAACGAACTGTTACGCGGGGAATTGAAATTAGCTTTTTTAAAAAAAACTTCTTTTAATTAGAACTTGAATTCGGATTAATTATCCGGGAGCAACCGCCGACTATGGGATCTGAGCACGGACTGACTACTCGAAAGGCTGAGAGACATGGCTTTGGATCCCAAACTGCTGACATGGCGGGATGGGCGGCCAGGGCAGCAATTAGGGATGCAAATACCGGATATAACAGAACGAACGATACGTATTACCACTATTTACCAGACATTACTATTTATTGCATACTCGCCGGATTACACATAGGAGCACGCGCGTTACAGCTTCGGCCTTGCATTATTATAAGATCTTGTTCCGCCCTTTTTCGAACTTCCTCCGTGAGGATATCCCCGCCGAATTCTATGATGAACCTATCAAAAGTCATATTCTGCAATGTCAACCCACCACAAGGTGGACCGACGACCTGATAAAGGTAGCGGGAAGGCGCTGGATGCAGGCCGCTACCAACCGTGCGATGTGGAAGTCATTGGGGGAGGCCTATGTTCAGTTTTGGACGTCCTGTGGCTGAAATGATGATGATGATGATGATGAAATGAATGAAAATGACAAATCTTCGATCGTGTATAATACCGTGCCAAAGTAATCATATAATTTTGGCACCTTAATAACTATTGCCGTTTTTGTTGTAAAGATCATGCAGCGCTACTTGCGGATATTATTGGAAAGAAAACTATGTGGGCTCTAGATTTGAAGCCGCTTTAACGAACACGAAGTGCTCATACAATGCGGCGTATTTTCTTCCAGTCTTTAGTCAGGACTTTAGTCGAATTAAAACCCCGGTTGAACGTGATTAGCCGCACTAGAATACGATGCTTTTTTGCATAATCGCAAGACTTCGTTCCGGTGTCGACCGAATGTTATCATGATGTATGTGGCCCAGGGGTTACTGTAGCCGCTAAGGTTTGAAACTTCTTGCTTACAATATTGTAGTCTTTGGCATAGACTACGACGGTAGTCATGGAGATAGAAGTTTGTTATCTCGTGTCAGATGTAAATGGTGAAAAGAAAACTCATGATTCGTGTTATTTTTATGCAATATGTAGGTATAATTATAAAAGTGGAACCCCGAGTGATATCCAAAACCCATTCTATTATTATATACGATTCGGCTTCGATATCTATAATACAATAGGAGTTTATTTCATGTGTCAGATGACAAGGGTGGAAACAACCTACGATTCATGTTGTTTATTTACGTGCAATATGTGGGCATATTATAAAAGTGGAATGCCGAGTTTTCTAAAACTTGTTCTATTATTTTATACTATTTGGCTGCGACTCGGCGTGACGACAATACAAAACATTTTTCGCGAATCGGTGTTCATACATTCACACAATACATTAGACGCCATGTTGTCATAAACGACATATTATAAAATCGCTGTGATTTAATATTCTTAATCATTAATTTTATGGCAAGTGTCCATCAGGAATCATTGTTCTTACACACAGAATCGTATTATTTCGCTTTCGGGTAGTAATATGTCAAAATTGTTGGTTCTTAGGCGAACAATGTATGGAGAACGAACATTGTCCTTTATTGTGAGTTTACTTACCTTGAAATTCCAATTGTGTATTAAATAATTAACATTTCATTTATGACAATATTATCATGTTAGTTAAGAACCTTTTTCTTACTTTATCACAGGTTTTTAATTAAAAATATGGTAACTTATCTAGGAAGAAAAGAAATCTAGTCAGTTATAGTTCACTAGCGGCCGCCCGCGACTTCGTACGTGTGGATCCCGTTTTACCCCCATAGGGGTGGAGTTTCGTAAAATCCTTTCTTAGCGGATGCCTATGTCATAATATCTACCTGCATGCAAAATTTCAGCCCGATTCGTCCAGTGGTTTGGGCTGTGTGTTGATAGATCACTGTCAGTCAGTCAGTCAACCTTTGAGTTTTATACGAGTACAATATTTAGATAGCACAATTTTCGATTAGTCTTTTTTAACTGTACCATGAATGCTATGCCCTTATGTAAATAGCCCTTAATCAACTACAATTAGAATAATTTCCCACGTTTCCACACTCCAATAAAGTTTGATGTTTCATGTTTGGGTACAGTCAGTCTCATGATTTAGTTCGTTTGGCAGGAAATCTTAGGTATTACAGTTACAATAGTTGTAGATAGTGGATTGAAATAATTTATGAGAGTAGAAAATAGACAGAAGTCTACAGTAGAGAAAAATTAAAAGTTTTCCGAAGGAATGTTTGCCGACTTTCCTTTCAACATACAATGTGCCACTTGATTTAAAAAAAAAGGTGTTTTATCTATTTTGAGATGAGTTCATCTACGAATGTCGATGTTATAAACCATTTTTAAAGGTTATAATTTCTCGTTAAAAAAAATTTCTTGCGCTCATTTTTAACGTCAACTGTACCCGTACCGTATTTGGGCTCGCTATTACCGCCTCGAATTAAACGATTAATCGGTTAAAAGAAATGATTAAAGCGATTAATATCTGTTCGGCCGAAATTATGGTCACTGTACGTTCAAGATGCCATATAAAACGCGGGAACCTGACGCGGCTACCGTATTCGTCTAACGGCCGATCACTTAATCACGGCTTGCGAATGTGGACTTTTCGATTAAAGACCCGATAAAATGGGAATTTAATTGTTTGTGAGAAAGGTTCTTGAGTAATTTGGTATGGAGTAGAGCCGATTGGTATGGAGTACCTAGTTTTTCAAAACCGCTAGTAAATAATTAACTGAATGTGATAATGATTTGGCAGTGCCATCATAAAATAGTGTCACAGTATGTTATTGTCTCGCAAAATTTAATTATTATAAGCGTTAAATAGTTCGTAACACCCAATGTGGCCAAAGAGTTCGTAACACGTTTTTGTTACAATTGAAATAATAATAATAATAATAAATAATAATAAATATCTTTGGACAATCTCACACAGCGCCATCTAGCCCCAAAGTAAGCAATTAATATGCTTGTGTTATGGGTGCTAGCTTAACGGATATACTACTTACATACTTTTTTTTTTTTTTTTTAAATACATACATATTATACATAGAAATACGGTTGAGTTGTAAATTTTATGGCCACTTTGGGTGTCATGAACTATTTGAAGCTGACTGTACTAACCACTGAATTAAATACTATTCTTTCTATTCATCTTTATTGTTTTATATTTCAAAATTTCAAAATTTCAGGATTACAGATTTTTAAAGACATAGCTAATAAAACAAGGATCCATTCACCAATAAGGGTCTTACCAACGTTACATACAGGTTAAAGTCTTAATTACTGGGTTATTCCAGCGTGGGATTGATTTATTAGGGCCAATTGCAGCCACGTTAAATTGCACCAAGTGCCAACATAATTGCATCTCTGTCAATTGGTTGAAGTCGATAGAAACAGAATGATATTTTCGATTGTTTTAACTTTAATTTGATTTAAGAACGTTGCGGCAATAGACTTAGGCTGGGTTGCACCATCTTAGTTTGACTTTAACAAACGTCAACAATCTGTCAAACTCCATACAAAAAACTCTGGTTATCGTTATAGTTACGGTCAAAGTGAGGTGGTACAACTCAGCCTTAATTACTACTGCTCCTATTTATGGAGAAGACTGCATTTCTCAGTGACACGTGCATATCTAGTTATAGCTCTATTTGGCAAACCTACTACATATATCGTTGCAGTCTTGATTGTCCCTTACGCCCGTATTCACAAACATTACTATGAGGAACATTGTGGAAATCATTGGAGGCCTATGTTCAGGGACGTCCTATGTTTCAGCCGTAGGATAGGTTAATGATGATGATGATTATGAAAGGATCAAAACTTAAATCAAACTCATTGTCCCCAGGTGTGGTTCCAAAACCGCCGAGCCAAATGGCGCAAGCAGGAAAAGGTGGGGCCTCACGCACACCCGTACAGCGGGTATCTGAGCGGACAGCCGTTGCCGACGTCCGCCTCGCTGCCAGTGCCGCCACACCCTTTGTCGCAACTCGGCTTTGGGCTGAGGAAGCCTTTTGACAACGCTTTGACTTCCTTCAGGTGAGATAAGAAAAAATATACAGTCTCAATACTCAATACTCAATACTCAATACTCAATACTCAATATGATTATTGCTTCCAAGCTTACTGAAACTATTTTAACGAACTATTAAGAAATACTGTACTTACCTAGGCTACCATTTGTTTTAAAAAAACTGAAGGAGTGAAATAGGGGATGGATGTAATTCAGGAATCTCATAAATTGTCGGGTTAGAAATATAAAATAAAATTGTTTTTTGTGCTCTGTAAGCGTAGTGTGTACGTAGGTGAAAGCGCAGACAGAAATTAGTTTAATATATTTAATTAGTAACAATATTATGTTTGGGACAGGGAAAACAAGACAATTTATTATAATAATTGACCAGAATGCAAAGACATCAACGCGTTACATTCGGGCACGTTACATTAATAATTTGTCACGAATTTATTTCCGACAATATAATGAAAACCAATTGCGTTCATTAATTATTAATTTAAAACTGTTTTAGTACTATTGAATTTCAAACGAGTCTTGCGTGTCCCTAGACCGTAATTTAGAATTAAAGTTAAGTTTGTTATCGTTAAACAAGTGTGTAACCTTACTTTCTTTACACAGGTACGCAAACAACCCACTATTTGGAGCTCAGTACCTGCCTCCGCTATCGCGTCCGCCTCTGTTCGGCGCGCCGCTCTACGCTACCTCTCCCGCCCACTTCCACTCACTCTTCGCCAACCTAACAGCACCTGAGCCACCTCGGCTCTCCCCCGAGCAGTCCACGATGTCTCCCGAGCATCCCCGATTGTCGCCCGAGCACCCGCGACTGTCGCCCGAAGTGACCCGATCGCCGTCGCTCTCACCACCTATCTCACCTGGCAGCGAGATGCCAGTGCCGACGGAAGATGTTCGGAGTTCTAGCATAGCGGCTCTACGATTGGCTGCGCGGGAGCACGAGTTGAGACTAGAACTCCTAAGACAAAGGCCTGACTTAATTTGCTAAGTACTACGTAGACAATATTCCGTGAAATTGCTGTGTTAGTGACAATTATTATTCTTGATAAATCACTTCATAATATAACAAATATTTAACCGTTTTTTCTCCTATTAATGCAGCGTCATATGAATTCAAGCGTGTCTTAACTAATATCAGTGTTCTGTTATTTGTCAATTATCCATAATTCCCAATAAATCAGTTTCCATTTTTATAAAATAAATACAAAAATAAAAACCAGTGTTGGTTTCTCAAGGTTTTTTCGCGCAATATCTGTAAAATATATTTTTGTAAATAGTTTTCAATATTTAGGTAATAAATAATTTCAAATTAATATAGGATTATTATTTTTAAGAAATTGTATTATTAATTTAGAGCACTTGTTACTACTTATGTATATTACATTCTAAATGATCCGTCCATTATTATTTTCAAATGTATACCTATCTTGTATAAAAATAAATATGTATTGTGATTATATTAAATCAAGCAATTCTATTTAATTTCGCTTTTTTATTATTTTAACTACCCACAAACGTGAGTTAACTAATACTTGAGTGTTATGAAGCGCTAATTGCATAGTCACTTACGGATGTACCTACTCGTAAGTATTTTTTGATTAATTTACGAAAATAGAGATTTTTATAAATAACGTTATTTTTGGAAATTTAAGGTAGAGGCTTGTCTTTGATTATTATAGGATTCACATTCCAACTATTGTACATTTAATTATTATACTTAGGTACTACATATAACCACTTAACCACTTTATCAAAAACTACATTAATACGTCCAAAATAACCATTTCATTACTGGCCTGAAATGGTTACACCTATTTTCCTATATTCACCATGAATCTCGAAAATTCTAGTCAACCCTAAAGCAAAATCAAATAACTTTGGTCTAATACCGTAATTAGTCTAATTTAATATCGCATAGCCAAAAGATGTTAATCCGTTAAAAACTATGTCTTTTATTAGAAAACCATATTTGAAATTAAGAGACTCAGAAGTCTTCCAGCGACTTGGCCCACTTTTAGATTGATTCACCGGCCAAGTTGTTGGATTGAATTTTAAAATATTTTTCATCCAGCAACTGGGCCCATCTTCAATATTTTTATTAATAAATTAAACACCAAATCGACAAAAATCTATTCTAGAATCTTAGAGTGGTAGGCCCAGTTGCCGGAATAAAAAATATTTCAAAATATTTCAACTCAATCCAGCAATCAATTTTCGAGACCAGAGTGAATAGGCAGTTACAGGGCAGATATGTACCCTCCTAGACTGCGTCTCACTTAACACCAGGTGCGATTGCGGTCAAATACCTGCCTTCTTATGCATAAAAAAAGCTACTTGGCCCGTGGACCAAGCTAAAAATGGGCCAAGTCGCTGGAAGACTCATAAAAGTGTTTCTTACAAATCTCTATTATGTCTTTATTAGAAAACCATATTTGACATTCAATGCTGACAAGAGACTAAGAATGGAAATAATCATATTTTATTACCAGAATGGCACCGTGATGAGTCGAGATGAGTCACACAAATCACACATAATCAGCAGTTAGACAGCAAGGCCGGTGAAGGGATGTACGTGATTATTAGCCCTCGACCTTGGCCCGAACTGCGGTCAGACCTAGATTCTGGCGGGATGAGCTGAGATAATTGTATGGTCATATCAAAAACTGAGGATTGCGGTCTAATTGTGGTCCACTTTTGTTTATAATTGGGAAGGACAGCACTTCAATTTGAATATGACACCTTGTGAAGGCTGAATAGCTGTGATTTTTGCAAAAATTACAATGATATAATTATAAGCTAGTCTAAACCTTAGCAAGTAGGATTTAGGCATGAGTCAACTTAGATGCTCCTAGGCCAAGTTGCACCAATTTATTTTAACTGTAACTTGAACAATAACCGGTGTTTTTGTATGGATTTTGACAGTTTTGTGACGAATATTAAAGTTAAAGTAAGATGGTGCTACTCAGCCTTTGTATCACTAATGACACAAAGTTTAATTGAACTAACTACCCAAGCAACGCTTACAAGACCTTACGCAACCGCTTCAACTTAACTCAATAAATATCGAAACTAGATTCATATTTACATATAGATCGAAATGTAATAACGTTACGAGTAGACACTTCATAAAATGCCAACCAAACAACCTGAAAAAAATATCGATACTTTATCACCTATCATCCAATTACGATTGCCCCAACACTCGTTACAAACCGATTTGTGCCCGTAAAAAATGCGTAAATAGTACAATAACAATCACGGGCCAAGGCGAGTTCCTTTTCGAAAATATTATTATATTTAATAAACATCAAAGTTTTATTAGTATTTATTTGACAAACAATTACACGCATCCTTTGTGATGATAATGGCGCTTATCATAAGATTTTATGAGGCTCGCCGGGGCTGTGTCTGGTATTTAGGGACGAGATTGTTGCGTCGATGTCGGTATCGATATTGTTTTATACACAACGGGGAAGCTCTTGTCCTGCTTCTCACCTGGAAAGTGGATATTGGGTTAGAAGGTGGATACGAGCGCTATTTTAACTGTCCTGCAGTCATGTCTCGGTAAGTGGATACCAAAGGGGTAAGTTTGAAATTGACAACAAGTAATATATTTTTGTAAGCTTACAGAACGAATTTATATACTCTATCATTATACTCGTACATAGGAACAATCTATTAGATTTTCTCGAACGTACAACTCAGATCGATCTAATGGATAGACTGATAACCATGTTAAGCGGATATATGCCTATGCTTTAATTAAGCTTTTCCAAGCTTAGCAAGGCGTACGTAGGCGTGGGAGAACGCAGCATAACGTTTTTATCTTCAAAGGATCTACGAGCTTTATCATTCATTATCATTATTATTAGCTAGTTAATTTAATGTTAGCTTAATTTGCATAAAAATATCAAAAACAGTTGATCTTAAACTCGATATTTACCAGAATTCGCCATCAAACATCACTAGTCGTTCAGTTTTTTAGTACAGCGCGAGCTGGCCAGCGCTGGCGCAGGCTTTCTGCCTAACTTTTATTCACCGATCTTTAGGTACAAAAGTTTATGGCCCCTCGTAAATTACGCGAAGGAATAAAGACGTTTCTGAACGGGAATCGACGGCGAGACGTTTTCCATTTAAATTATTTTAATACAGACCGTTTTAGTGCGCCGTATTTATAATAAGCTTTGTGCTGAATCAATTTCGCCTCAATATTTTGCGTCGTAGTTTGTCGTGTACTAAATTTTAGACATTCCCAGCTTAGGGTTGCCAAGATTGAGAAGTAAGGAAAATATTTTATGTTAAAATCTACGAGATATCGCATCTTGTTTCCATTGCTTTATTAGGTTTGGGATAGAAAATAATTAGATGTTAAGCAATGTTTGTTTTTATGTTGAACTAGCTTTTTCCTACGGCTTTGCCTGGTTGAAAATCCGTTGTGTAGTCTTGGCTTGGAAAGAGAAACTAACATCTTACAAACTTTCACATATTTATATAAATAAAAATGAATTGATGTTCGTTAGTCTGATTAAAACTCGAGAACGGCTGGGTCGATTGAGCTGATTTTGGTTTTAAAATGTTTGTAGTAGTCCAGGGTAGGTCTAAACGGTGAGCAAATACGCCCGCGATATTGTTTTTCTGTGACAGACAAAATTCTACGCGGGCGAGGCCGCGGGCGGAAAGCTAGTATGTAATATTAGTATGATCTAGATTCTAGAGTTTCCATCATAGAATCAAAATAAAAACGCTTTTAGTAGATATAAGTGAAATCTGATTATTTTTCCTGAAAAAAAAAATAGCCTGAATATGTTTTTGACACTTATGACTGGAGTCATAAGTGGAGTCATATCAATGCACTTTATAACAATGATAAATAAAAATATCAACCCTATCATAATTTCTTATCGTAGAGTTTACGATCGGGCAGATCGGAAGACTGGATTTCATTATTATAATGAGCTTTCTAGAAGTTATTTATACATCATTTGATAAATCTTCGGACCAACTGGTGACATTAGAAGGCGCCGAGAGGCCGTTTAGCCGTCGTTAGGCTAATCGGTAATCAGATGTAGGTAAGCTAGAATTTAGCTCGTGTCTTATTTTGCGCTGCAGGCTAAGGCGCTTAAGGCTAGCTTTCGTAGATTTAAAGAATTGGTAATATGCTTCAGCACCTTAGGTTTGTCAAGACCCAGGGTATAAGACACATAAGATCTCAGTTAAATAAATTCACAAAAAAAAGAAGAAGAGAAACGTCATTTCAGAATGGCTACATTTTAGCATCTAAACCGACAGACAGTGGTGACTGAGTTTGTTGCGGCGCTTCTTCTTAGCACTTGCCAAATGTTGGTCTCGAAGCGCTGGTAGGGCAAAAAAATAATGAGACATGTATAGGCTCCTTAAGAGCATCTGACGATTTGTAAGTACTAATTTAATTAGTCTATCTATAGGTACAAATAAAGATAATTTTCATTTTGATTTGATTTTATTTAGCTATTAAAATGACGTTTAGTGCTCAAAATTTTTCATATTTATACAAGCTTATTTCACTATGGTTAAGTATATTTACAAGTCAAGGCAGAATAATCTGCTATTGGTTAATTAATTTGCTTTGATGAGCTCCCCAAACAATACCGAGGGTAAGCAATTGTGTACTAGCTCCATCTCTTTCTTTTATACGAAATCATAGTCAATAAGAGGGGGAAAGAGGAGGGTGTTTAGCCCTCGGGCCTAATTGGTATGCCAATATTCAAAATGACGTTGTACAACCGACGAAAGGAACTCTATTATTGTTAATTACTACTCATTTCGATACGCCCATATTAAAATGACCTACATATTGGTGTGGTACTTAAATATTTTAACATGTTAATGCAAAACTTCATCATCAAAAAATATTTAAAGCCGTAATGTCGTAAATTATTTCGCTGAATTCTATGAGTGTCGGTAAATTATCAGCAAAATGCGGACTTCATTCGCATACGGAGGGACATTTAGGAGGTCCCGCGCACTAAAATCAGCATGAATCTGTCAAGTGTCAAAATAAGGCAGAGTGAACACGACTGAAAAGCAAAGTGCAAACTGAGCAGGCAGAATAAGAGGTAAGATTTTATTAACTACCTTACACTATCATAACCATAATCAAAGAATAATGGAATGATAATAAAATAATTAGGAAAATAACGCAGTTTGCCTTACAAATCTTACTTAGTTTTGAAAAACTGCTTTTTTTTTCACTATCAGTTTTATTCTGGTGACTTATTTTCTAACGCTGCTTCTTCTCACTATAGTCAATTTACTGTCCCAAAACAGTGGTAGGGTTAAAGCTGAGATTTGTAAAAGCGCTTTTTAATAGCCTATTTACAGAAAATAAATTAGGTACTTTAATTCGGTAAAGGTTTTTGGACACTTTTTCAGGAAACATACCATAAAGTTATAAACTTTTATTTTCATCATCTCTGTCTATTTGACGGCAGTGTAGTTACAGCTTAAAATGATGATGAACGCATATTAAAAATGTGCGAAGGCGGTGCACTTAGTGACCAAATTATCTCAGATATTATAAATATGCCTGAACGGTTTCGTCGTGTATAATGGCCATAAATCATCGGCCAGCACTTTGATACACCCTTTTTTGTACTGGGCTGTAGACGTTGCTTGTTTTGTGGGCAGTAAGTAAACAATAAACATACATACATGCATTGAAAATTATCGTAGTTATTTTATGACATGGTTTGACTTTTTCTATACTTGAGACTAAGTCTGGGTTGCACCATCATACTTTAACTTTCATCATCATCATCATTTCAGCTATAGGACGTCCACTGCTGAACATAGGCCTCCCCCAATTCTTTCCATGTTGATCGATTGGTAGCGGCCTGCGTCACTTTAACTTTAACAAACGTCAAAAATCTGTCAAACGCCATATAAAAAGCACCGGTTATTGTTATAGTCACGGTTAATTTAAGTTGATGCAACTCAGCCTAACAGTCTTATTAACATCATCTTACTGGTTTGTAATAGTTACGGATAAAGTTTGACACCGTGTGGCCGTGGCACCATATCGGAGCCCATCGGGTGACGCTTATGAAATGACTTTGCAACATGTGTATAAAGAAATACGCTAACGTCAGGCCACCCCATTCATTATAAAAAGTTCGATAGCAAATTTTCTTAGAAACTATACCGGAAAATACCGGAAATGTATGTAGTATTGAAAAACCATGTATTTTCCGAGAAGAAAATCTATTGCTTTTCAAAGAACAGTGCGATCTGAAATCATCATTTGCTCCTCTAAACAAAGACACTGTGTACCTTACACCATAAGTCAAATCTTTGATGTAGGTTTTACCATATTAACTTTGTGGTTTTACCCGCCTTGGGGGATTTTTGTTTATTTGCCTTTTCAATTCTTCAAACTTGATTAATTCTTAATTGATTGGTAAATTAAAATGGAAGTTTTGATATAGAGATTACTCTAAATAACTTGAAAAAAATCTAACTGCTTAAGGCGGGAATCGAACCCACGTCCTTTCGCTTGCCGGGAGACTGCTCTTCCATCCGAGCTACTTCTACGCTGGATGAACCTGTATGTGTAATACACTGCTGTGGCCAGCAGATGAATCTTTACGCTCAAAAATTTAATAACTAAGGATTATTCCAAACTAACCGAACTACCTAGTACCCTTACTACTACTAAACCTTACTTATTTGAATTACTTACCTCCCTAATTATAAAAACTACAGCTGTATTTTAAACAGCTCTAACTAAAACACTGTTGTCTCTTTTCATCACAGCAAAGATATTATTTGTCAGAAGATAAAAGCTAGCTAGTTAGCTGTTCATATGAATGAGAAGCTACAAAACAAGACAACTACAAAAAGATAGTCAGCTTCATTTTCTATCCATCATTATGATTAGTTCAAAATTAGCTATACAATTGCATTTTCAAGTTGCATTTAAAGTAACTTTTCTTGCACTGATTGAGCTGTAACTACAGTTTACAAACAACGGCCCAATTAAATAGAAAACTAATAACTTAAATGCATTAACTACAATACCCCAGTCCAATTAAACTAGAAATTATTTACAGCGCACTGACATACATTTTTATAGCGCTATACATTGATTAGTCTAACGACCCGCCCGACTGTTTGATGACCGAATTAACATTCAGAGAAATTAATCGATTTTGTAGTCGATTATGCCGAACGATGAATCGAGCTATAAACGTCTCGTTATCACTAATGGTAACATATGGACATTGTATGGGAATCGGTAACGATGGAGGTTTCCTGTTTATTTTTAATTAGGAACTGTTTAATGAAATATAGAATCGTGGTTCTCGTTAAAGAGTTAATTCTGAATGGATGGAGGTAAAATATTTATTCATAATGTTTAGTGTCCATGTGATATAATAGAAGGGGATTACGTCAGCTTATTTATAGATTTACAATAATTAGGCGCCATTTAAAGGAACTAGCTTTTGCCCGCGTGGAAAGCGGTCTGTCTCAAAAACTTTTTAATGCCCCACTGTTTTACCCTTTTAGGGGCTTAATTGTAAAAAACCTTAGCTTAATTGTAATTAATAAAAGCTTTAAACAAAATTGCAAGTTTCTAATCACAATAATTTGTGGGTGAGCTCTGAAAAGTCAGTCAGTTTTTACATTTACACACCCACTCAGGTAGTTACTACAAATTAGTTTCGTGACAACTCTCGTACTTTCTCTATGAAACTTTAAAAAGAAGTGCATTAGAAAATCTATACCTCTATAATAATATTATAAAGCTGAAGAGTTTGTTTGGTTGAACGCGCTAATCTCAGGAACTACTTGGTCCGATCTGAAAAGTTGATTTTGTATTGGATATTGGATAGCTCATTTATCGAGGTAGGCAAAATAGGCTTTAGATTATTACGCTACAACCCATAGGAGTACAGCATCAATGAAAACTGTTGTGAAAACGGAGAAATATATTGAAACTGTTTTCACGCGTACGGAGTCGCGGGCACTAGCTGTGATAAAATTTAAGGGTATTGCTAAGTTCTGGCTAATAAAAAGTTCGTTCGTTCATTTCAGCCGAATGACGTCCACTGCTGGACAAAGGCCTCTCCCAAGTATTTCCACAACGACCGGTCATGCGCTGCCCGCATAGGGTTGCCAGGTCCAAAAACACAAAAGCCGGACTCTGTGCTTCATTTGGCCGGACATTTTACCCTAAAAGCCGGACATACCTTTTTAATAGCTAACGTACCATGTCACGGGGGGTGCAATAAGCGTCATAGCTCATGAGTGGGTACTATGAACTTTGACTGAACATTATTCTGTGGCTCGAGTTTCGACTGGCGCGGCAGCCACATAAAAAGCCTAACAAAAGCCGGACAGGCCCGACAAGACAATATTTGGCCGGACAAGTCTCTAAAAAGCCAAACATGTCCGGCTAAAGCCGGACGCCTGGCAACCCTATGCCCGCATCCAGGCACTTCCCGCGAACTTCATCAGATCGTCGGTCGGAAAAAGTATTTTCTCTTGTGGCGGAGTTTTGGGCTGACACTGTGTAGGTTTGTTGTCGACACAAAAAGAAGAAGTAGGTATATTAGATACCAATAAAAACTTTACAGAAAACTTTGCATCAATATTCGTAATTAATTATGTTCAATAATGTTTCAACCGAAATCATTTTCCTCAATGAAATCGACCAAGTTATTTAATTTATGTTATTCAATAACATTAATTTACGTTTGATTTTAATATATTTGACGGTTATTGATACGTCTAATTAATGCTAGTCAATTTACTCGTTAGTACATAGACGTAGGATTTCCTGTGAGTTCTAGATTAATTCTATACCTACATATAATAAGTACTCGTATAATGCTCATAAATACGTTTCAACATTCAGTTAAATATTAACTGTGGGTTTAATCTAATGAATGAATTCGTAATGCATTTTAGAAAGCAAAAGTTGGCATAAGTGGTTTTGAAGATTGTCAGTAATTCCTTGAATTAATAGATTTGATTTTAAACACTGCGAAAAGTTGCCTCATTTCATTTATTTGCTGTGTTCAATTGATATTATGATGATCTTATTAGATTCAGAGCTTTAAACGTTTGGTTTTTTCTTAACAATGTCGAAATATTTGCAAATAAATGTCCCACACAAGATTGTCAAGTGCTTTTACGAGGTTTTTAAAGATCATAAACATCTGTGAAGGGTACGCCCACATAATGTGTCTGTGGCGCAAAGGACAATTATCTGCGCCACAAAATCAATGTGTACTTACTTAACTGGGAACAAATAAGTACACGAAATATTTTGGTAATAGAACCCTAGACTTCTAGAATATAATAGAATATATTTATTTGTCTCAAAACAGGTATAATATAATAGCAAAGAGTACAATAGTGGTATGAAACAAAATGTAAATTAATGGTCTATGATCGAGACCTACAAACCCTGCTGTTACGACCATCTTACATACATAGAGACATTTTATAGCCTCATACTATGTACCATAAATATGCCAATTCATTATTAAGAAAAATATGTATTTAAACTCAGTGTCAAACAAACTTTTCTTTCAATCACTCACACCTACCAAATATTGGGCCAATAAAAATTGAATAATAGCATCATACCTACTTCAAGTTATTTCCCTATTTGACTGTTAGTTCAATAGGGTTTACGGTGTTTCTTATGATCGCAGTATAAACGCACAATGAGCACTTATCTTTATATGGCATGTCGGCACCTTTGTGAATTTTCGCATTCTTATGCGAGTAGAAGTTATTATGTAGTTACTAAAATTGCACATCACCAATAATTCTTACTTAGTCTAATTACGTAGAGGCTGTATGTGTGATTCACTATAATTTTAATATAAATTACGGATAATATATTACCTACTCGACTAACAAGATTATTTTTAAAATAAGAACCTTGAGTTAAATACCATTTTAAAATGGAATCATGTTTACTCTTTAACAAGTGCACGTCTGCAACTTCGTCTGCGTGAAGCGATCTTCTTTAAAGAAAAATCCTCCTGAATTACAGTTTTCACTTGTTTAGGAGCCAGGTCTTCAATATATCAGTGTATTTTAGATTTGCATAGATGTTTCTATTTCTAAATTTTCACTTACAAAACAAACATTACAGATTTCCAATTTGGAATCTGTAATTCTTTGGAGAGGTCTATTGTTCAGCACTAGACGTCTTGTTACTGAAGTGATGATGATGATGATGAATAATCGAATGTTTTTGTTGAGGTTGCGCTACTGTAGGTAGGGACCTAAAGCTACCAGGAGGGTCTACCTAGTTGCAAAGGTGGTCAATTTTCAAGTGAAAAACCACGATTAAAATCACTTTAAAACTTGTATGCAAGCAACACCATGTAGATAAATATTGTGCCAATATACTGAACGGCGAATTATTCAATATGTCGGTTTTAACGACTTTCTGTAGTTAATTTATCGATTCGATGCCTAATCATAAAGGCTATTACATTGTAAGCGCGCGCACATCTACTGACTGATTCTATACAGAAGGGGTGTCTCACTAGAATGCCTATAGGTTCTAAAAGCTCAGTGTGCTAACCATGAGTTTAGGTTAGGTGTGCTCGCTAGCGAATACGGCAAAAAATGTCATTAAATGTATGACATATTGTGCAGCGCCCCTAGCGGCTACTTTCAAAGAAATAAAATCTTCATAGATTTTTTTGACGTACTCGCTAGCGAGCACACCTACGTAAACACATGGTAAGCACACAGAGCTCTATTGTCGACTTGATTCGAGCCATAGACATCTGAAATGACTCGGTAGCGAATTAGACTGACTTAACGCGCTCTTCAAAAAATGGAATCTATGTCACTAGAATGCCTGTATCTTCTATAGCCGAGGTCTGAGCTCTATTGACAACTTGAGTCATAGACATCTGACAAGACTGGACAGTGGATTAGAATAACTAGATGTTATTTTCGGTCAAGCTGTAGATCCTGGGGCTACACAGGAGTTGCAGCGGTGGGAACGAGAGGCGGGAAAAGTCCCGTTGCCTGTTTTATTCTAGGGGAATGCCTGTTTCTACAACACATCTAATGAAGTGGTAATAGGTGATATTTTGCAACCGAAACGTGAAGGCTATGCGTTGTTGGCTGTACGTCGAGGCATCTTAGTGAGTCATGGCCCAGAAAGCCGGCGCACGCCCATAGAAAGCTTTTAATAGCGTGGCAATTTTCAAGGTGCAATGATGAGGGCGAAATTAGACACGATGCAGATTATAATTTTAACTTAGGTATGCGAAAGTTATTATAAGAAAAAGAAGTTTATATGCTCGCATGTTTATTAGAGATAGTTACAAATTCCGGTCACATTAAACGGCTGTAAATTCTTAATTGAATATGCTTCAAACATTTTTCAAATTTCGCTTCAGAAAGTCGTTTGAAAATAAAGTTTCGACACTAAATTAAAAATAAACAAAATATATTACTCATAATTAAAATCACAAAAACGAATCGCCTTTTTACAGGCAACAAATCCGTGCTCGAAACGTCACAGGCCAAATTAAAACTAATTTATGTTGATTGAATTCATAATAGAAAACTATCAACACACAATTTCGACCGGTGCTCATAAAATATGGACGAACCAATGTCCAACGTTCGATTTGTGATTAATCGATAAGCACTTTAAACTCACTCACAACACGCAAATAATGTTTTAATTCGAAACACTCTTTCGAAACCCGATAAAAAGTTTAAAAGATACATCGAAACTCGAAGCAAATAATGCTGGCTGATAACGTTAGCACGAATATTGTCCGGAACATCAAATTTTTGTGCCAACTCCATGCTGCATTCGACCTTATTTTAGTCCCACTAAAGAACAAAATTCCATGCGGGAGAGATTCGTGTCAGTCTTTACTTTTTTGAAAAAGGAATCATTCGGTAAGGCTTTCCATTAGCGGGCACGCGCCGATGTCGACAAACAAATGACATTTAAAAAGAACTCGATTTGAATTTGTTTGAAATTGGAACGTCTCGGCGGCCAATATAAATGATGTCTAGACTCGGAACGATAACGCAAGGAGGTTCGTTGCATTTGTAAATGTTGGGGGCTCGGTGACTGAGCGGGGATTAGGGCAAGAGTTATTGCAACAGGTGATAGGTATATTTTTCATGCGGGCAGTAAACAATGGAAGGGTTAAGTACTTAAAAATACCTAATGCTTTAATTTATTCATTGAAAAACAAATGGTTAAAGGTACATTTTCCAAAATAACTTTAGGCACATACGAGTATAAACGTTTTAATAAAATGAATGCCACTGTATAAGCAATTATCAATTTAGATGGAAGTACTTAATATCAATTATTGAACACAAAAAGGTATTATTTGAAGAGGTACATATCGAAATGTGCTCTAACAAAGTAAAGGTAGACATTAAGTTTGTGTTTGTATTTCAAAGTCTATGTTATCATCTGCATTATTGGTTACCACAAACAAACTATGGATGATTTGGTGCAAATCAAACATCATCATGGGATATAGGGTTGCCACAATGAAAACTATAAGTAAGCAATTCTATTGTAGTATAATTTTAAGCTAGCAATAATTTTTCATACCTACTGTGAATGTTTATTTCAGCCGATTCACTATCTTTTTACATATTTATTCAGTAGACAGGCACTGTATCTTTACGAAGAATCAATATTAGATTTATGTGGTCAGAATTGTGTTTTTTAAAGCAAGAAGCGGCTCTTTTCTGTAAAAGTTGAGATAACCCTTTGTAGTCCTAGATCACAAATATTTGATTCTTCAAGGATTAGAACTCGTTATCATTAACTTATAACTAGATATGAAATAGCAATCGATATATCCTCAACGCATAGACTCAAAACTCGATAAGTTTATTTATTAGTCATGCCATCCCTATTCCCAGAGCAGAGCAGTTGAAGCGATTTGGCGCGGAAACGTTTGCGGTGGCGGAAGTCGCGTGCGCAGCCCGACGCCAATCGTAACCGAACTCGATTGACAATCGATTCGTGAGCTACGAATAAATGGACGATCCGAGAGACATGGTTTTGAAATGAAAATGTAGAATCTATTCTATCTATTCTATTTATTTAATATCAACCGGCAGACAGTGGTGATTGAGTTTGTTGCGGCGTTTCTTCTCAGCAGTTGCCAAATGTTGGCCTCGAAGCACTGCTAGGGTAAAAATATTATAAGACGTGTAGAGGCTCCTTAAGAGCAAAATATTTGACGATTTGTATTGTAAGTACTATTTATTTATTAGTCTATGCAAATAAAGATATTTTGACTGATTGAGTATTCCAAAGTTACGTTCTATATTGGTTTTATTCTTCACCAACAAAGATTGGAAAAATGGGCATAGTAAAAAATGTGGCTAGCTGGAATAGCAGTGTACTAACCGGCCATTCTGTGGTAGAATTGACCATAATGTGGGCTGAACTGCACCTCAAATAGAGACTATACTTTATAACCATCATGGATAAGGTAGTGTAGGACACCTTGCTTCATGAAACGACGTCATCAAAAAGATAGTAGGTAGCGAGTGGTTGGACTTACGTCCAACGGTGGACGACCATTGTCTGAAATGCTTTATCAATCGCAATCCTATTCGATTCATCAGTAACTGGCGGTACTAGTACGTACCGCTTTTCTCCCCAAATCTATATTAAGTTACCCTCCTCCGATAACGCCCTAAATATTCTAATTTTTCTGTCTCGAATCAGGATCTTAATTTATGTGGTTTTTCTAAGTTTAAAATGATTGCAGACAGCTTTGGATCAATCTGAAAAAAATATAGAGCAATTACAAAAACACAACATATTATTCCGATTTTGAGATCATAAATAAAAAAGTATTCTCTGAATTTAACAATTCATTTTCCTTATA